>NC_037679.1:17597124-17897124 GCF_003255815.1 Theropithecus gelada | reverse complement strand
ACTTAAGTCATTTGAAAGAGTCATCTTGAGTAAGGAACTGAAAGTTCTTGTTTTAGTCTGTTTTCTGCTGCTATAACAGAATACTACAGACTGAGTAACTCAATAAAAGAGATTTATTTCCTGGAGTTCTGGAGGCTGGGAAGATTGAAAGGGTTGTATCTGGTAAGGGCCTTCTTGCTGTGTTATAACATGGCAGAAGGCATCACATGGTAAGAGAGCACACAAGACGAAGAAAGAAAATTCAGCGGAACTCATTCTTTCTATCAGGAGTCCACTCCCATGATAACTAATTTACTTTTCATTAATTCATTCACAAAGGCAAAGCCTTCATGGCATAATCACCTCTTAATGGTGCCAGCTTCTAATACTATTACAATGGCAATTAAATTTCAACATGAGTTTTAAAGGGGACATTCATATCATAGCAGTTCTGTACCTTAGTGATTTTACCCTGTCACTAAAGAGAGATAAGCTTTAGCCTGAAAATGCTGGACCTTTTTCTCTTTGGTATTCCCTTACCCAGAAGGATTAGCTTCCTTGAAATGGTAAGGGATGCAAATATTAAAGCCATTTCAAAACTCTGATTTTCGCTGAGATAACTGCCAGTTAAGATTCATAGATATAGGGGGTGCGAGCAAGATGGCTGAATAGGAATAGCTCCAGCCCTCAGCTCCCAGCGTGAGTGACACAGAAGACAGGTGATTTCTGCATTTTCAACTGAGGTACCGGGTTCATCTCACTGGGGAGTGCTGGACAATCAGTGCTGGTCAGCTGGTGCAGCCCGACCAGCGAGAGCTGAAGCAGGGCGAGGCATTGCCTCACCTGGGAAGTGCAAGGGGGAAGGGAATCCCTTTAGAAACTGAGACATAACACCTGGAAAATCAGGTAACTCCTACCCTAATATTGTGCTTTACCAAGGGTCTTAGCAAACAGCACACCAGGAGATTATATCCCACACCTGGCCAGGAGGGTCCCAAGCCCATGGAGCCTCCCTCATTGCTAGCACAGCAGTCTGTGATCTAATCAAGGCAGCAGCAAGGCTAAGGGAGGGGCGACTGCCATTGCTGAGACTTAAGTAGGTAAACAAAGCCTCCAGAAAGCTCAAACTGGGTGGAGCCCATCCCAGCTCAAGGAGGCCTGCCTGCCTCTGTAGACTCCACCTCTGGGGACACGGCATAGCAAAAAAAAAAAAAAAAAAAAAAAAAGGCAGCAGAAACCTCTGCAGATGTTAATGACCCTGTCTGACAGCTTTGAAGAGAGCAGTGGATCTCCCAGCATGGAGGTTGAGATCTGAGAACGGACAGTATGCCTGCTCAAGTGGGTCCCTGACCCCTGAGTAGCCTAACTGGGGTACATCCCCCACTAGGTGCAGACCGATACCTCATACCTCATACGGCGGGGTACACCCCTGAGAAAAAGCCTCCAGAGCAAGAATCAGACAGCAGCACTAGCTGTTCAGCAATATTCTATCTTCTGCAGCTTCCGCTGCTGATACCCAGGCAAACAGGGTCTAGAGTGGACCTCAAGCAATCTCCAACAGACCTATAGCTGAGGGTCCTGACTGTTAGAATGAAAACTAACAAACAGAAAGGATACCCACACAAAAATCCCATCAGTACGTCACAAGCATCAAAGACCAAAGGCAGATAAAACCACAAATATGGGGAAAAAGCAGGGCAGAAAAGCTGGAAATTCAAAAAATTCAAAAAATCAGAGCACATCTCCCCCTCCAAAGGGATGCAGCTCATCACCAGCAACAGATCAAAGTTGGATGGAGAATGACTTTGATGAGTTGAGTGAAGAAGGCTTCAGTCGATGAAACTTCTCAGAGCTAAAGGAGGAACTACGTACCCAGTGCAAAGAAACTAAAAATCTTGAAAAAAGAATGGAAGAATGGATAACTAGAATAATCAATGCAGAGAAGGCCATAAACGAACTGATAGAGATAAAAACCATGACACGAGAAATACATGACAAATGCACAAGCTTCAGTAACCGATTCGATCAACTGGAAGAGTATCAATGATTAAAATCAAATGAATGACATGAAGTGAGAAGAGAAGTCTAGAGAAAAAAAAGGAAAAAGAAATGAACAAAGCCTCCAAGAAATATGGGATTATGTGAAAAGACCAAATCTACATCAGATCAGTGTGCCTGAAAGTGAGGGGGAAAATGGAACCAAGTTGGAAAACACTCTGCAGGATATCATCCAGGAGAACTTCCCCAACCTAGTAAGGCAGGCCAACATTCAAATTCAGGAAATAAAAAGAACGCCACAAAAATACTCCTCAAGAAGAGCAACTCCAAGACACATAATTGTCAGATTCACCAAAGTTGAAATGAAGGAAAAAATGTTAAGGCCAGCCAGAGAGAAAGGTCGGGTTATCCACAAAGGGAAGCACATCAGACTAACAGCAGATCTCTCGGCAGAAACTCTCCAAGCCAGAAGAGAGTGGGGGCCAATATTCAACATTCTTAAAGAAAAGAATTTTCAACCCAGAATTTCATATCCAGCCAAACTAAGTTTCATCAGTGAAGGAGAAATAAAATCCTTTACAGACAAGAAAATGCTTAGAGATTTTGTCACCACTAGGCCTGCCCTACAAGAGATCCTGAAGGAAGCATTAAACATGGAAAGGAACAACCAGTACCAGCCATTGCAAAAACACGCCAAAATGTAAAGAACGTCAATGCTAGGAAGAAACTGCATCAACTAACGAGCAAAATAACCAGCTAATATCACAATGACAGGATCAAGTTCACACATAACAAACAATATTAACCTTAAATGTAAATGGACTAAATGGTCCAATTAAAAGACACAGACTGGCAAATTGGCTAAAGAGTCAAGACCCATCAGTTTGCTGTATTCAGGAGACCCATCTCACATGCAGAGACACACATAGGCTTAAAATAAAGGGATAGAGGAAGATCTACCAAGCAAATGGAAAACAAAAAAAAGCAGGGGTTGCAATCCTAGTGTCTGATAAAACAGACTTTAAACCATCAAAGATCAAAAGAGACAAAGAAGGCCATTACATAATGGTAAAGAGATCAATTCAAGAGGAAGAGCTAACTATCCTAAATATATATTCACCCAATACAGGAGCACCCAGATTCATAAAGCAAGTCCTTAGAGACTTACAAAGAGACTTAGACTCCCATAAAATAATAATAGGAGACTTCAACACCCCACTGTCAACATTAGACAGATCAACAAGACAGAAAGTTAACAAGGATATCCAGGAATTGAACTTTGAACTCATCTATGCAGCAAGCGGACCTAATAGACATCTACAGAACTCTCCACCCCAAATCAACAGAATATACATTCTACTCAGCACCACATCACACTTATTCCAAAATTGACCACATAATTGGAAGCAAAGCACTCCTCAGCAAATGTAAAAGAACAGAAATTATAACAAACTGTCTCTCAGACCACAGTGCAATCACACTAGAACTCAGGACTAAGAAACTCAATCAAAACCACTCAACTACATGGAAACTGAATAACCTGCTCCTGAATGACTACTGGGTACATAACGAAATGAAGGCAGAAATAAAGATGTTCTTTGAAACCAATGAGAACAAAGATACAACATACCAGAATCTCTGGGACACATTTAAAGCAGTGTGTAGAGGGAAATTTATAGCACTAAATGCCCACAAGAGAAAGCTGGAAAGATCCAAAATTGATACACTAACATCACAATTAAAAGAACTAGAGAAGCAAGAGCAAACACATTCAAAAGCTAGCAGAAGGCAAGAAATAACTAAGAGCAGAACTGAAGGAGATAGAGACACAAAAACCCCTCCAAAAAATCAATGAATCCAGGAGTTGGTTTTTTGAAAAGATCAACAAAATTGACAGACCGCTAGCAAGACTAATAAAGAAGAAAAGAGAGAAGAATCAAATAGACGCAATAAAAAATGATAAAGGGGATATCACCACCGACCCCACAGAAATACAAACTACCATCAGAGAATACTATAAACACCTCTACGCAGATAAACTGGAAAATCTAGAAGAAATGGATAATTTCCTGGACACTTACACTCTCCCAAGACTAAACCAGGAAGAAGCTGAATTCCTGAATAGACCAATAGCAGGCTCTGAAATTGAGGCAATAATTAATAGCCTACCAACCAAAAAAAGTCCAGGACCAGATGGATTCACAGCTGAATTCTACCAGAGGTACAAGGAGGAGCTGGTACCATTCCTTCTGAAACTATTCCAATCAATAGAAAAAGAGGGAATCCTCCCTAACTCATTTTATGAGGCCAACATCATCCTGATACCAAAGCCTGGCAGAGACACAACAAAAAAAGAGAATTTTAGACCAATATCCCTGATGAACATAGACGCAAAAATCCTCAATAAAATACTGGCAAACCGGATCCAGCAACACATCAAAAAGCTTATCCACCATGATCAAGTGGGCTTCATCCCTAGGATGCAAGGCTGGTTCAACATACGCAAATCAATAAACGTAATCCAGCATATAAACAGAACCAAAGACAAAAACCACATGATTATTTTAATAGATGCAGAAAAGGCCTTTGAGAAAATTCAACAGCTGTTCATGCTAAAAACGCTCAATATATTCGGTATTGATGGAAAGTATCTCAAAATAATAAGAGCTATTTATGACAAACCCGCAGCCAATATCATACTGAATGGCCAAAAACTGGAAAAATTCCCTTTGAAAACTGGCACAAGACAGGAATACCCTCTCTCATCACTCGTATTCAACATAGTGTTGGAAGTTCTGGCTAGGGCAATCAGGCAAGAGAAAGAAATAAAGGGTATTCAGTTAGGAAAAGAAGAAGTCAAATTGTCCCTCTTTGCAGATGACATGATTGTATATTTAGAAAACCCCATTGTCTCAGCCCAAAATCTCCTTAAGCTGATAAGCAACTTCAGCAAAGTCTCAGGATACAAAATCAATGTGCAAAAATCACAAGCATTCTTATACACCAGTAACAGACAAACAGAGAGCCAAATCATGAATGAACTTCCATTCACAATTTCTTCAAAGAGAATAAAATACCTAGGAATCCAACTTACAAGGGATGTAAAGGACCTCTTCAAGGAGAACTACAAACCACTGCTCAGTGAAATAAAAGAGGACACAAATGGAAGAACATACCATGCTTATGGATAGGAAGAATCAATATTGTGAAAATAGCCATACTGCCTAAGGTAATTTATAGATTCAATGCCATCCCCATCAAGCTACCAATGACTTTCTTCACAGAAGGAAAAAACTGCTTTAAAGTTCATATGGAACCAAAAAAGAGCCCGCATTGCCATGACAATCCTAAGTCAAAAGAACAAAGCTGGAGGCATCACCCTACCCGACCTCAAACTATACTACAAGGCTACAGTAACCAAAACAGCATGGTACTGGTACCAAAACAGAGATATAGACCAATGGAACAGAACAGAGTCCTCAGAAATAATACCACACATCTACAGCCATCTGATCTTTGACAAACCTGTGAAAAACAAGAAATGGGGAAAGGATTCCCTATTTAATAAATAGTGCTGGGAAAATTGGCTAGCCATAAGTAGAAAGCTGAAACTGGATCCTTTCCTTACTCCTTATGCAAAAATTAATTCAAGATGGATTAGAGACTTCAATGTTAGACCTAATACCATAAAAACCCTAGAAGAAAACCTACGTAACACCATTCAGGACATAGGCATGGGCAAGGACTTCATGTCTAAAACACCAAAAGCAATGGCAACAAAAGCCAAAATTGACAAATGGGATCTAATTAAACTAAAGAGCTTCTGCACAGCAAAAGAAACTACCATCAGAGTGAACAGGCAACCTACAGAATGGGAGAAAATTTTTGCAGTCTACTCATCTGACAATGGGCTAATATCCAGAACCTACAAAGAACTCAAACAAATTTACAAGAAAAAAACAAACAACCCCATCAAAAAGTGGGCAAAGGATATGAACAGACATTTCTCAAAAGAAGACATGCATACAGCCAACAGACACATGAAAAAATGCTCATCATCACTGGCCATCAGAGAAATGCAAATCAAAACCACAATGAGATACCATCTCACACCAGTTAGAATGGCCATCATTAAAAAGTCAGGAAACAACAAGTGCTGGAGAGGATGTGGAGAAATAGGAACACTTTTACACTGTTGGTGGGATTGTAAACTAGTTCAACCATTATGGAAAACAGTATGGCGATTCCTCAAGGATCTAGAACTAGAAGTACCATATGACCCAGCCATCCCATTACTGGGTATATACCCAAAGGATTATAAATCATGCTGCTATAAAGACACATGCACACGTATGTTTATTGCAGCACTATTCTCAATAGCAAAGACTTGGAATCAACCCAAATGTCCATCAGTGACAGACTGGATTAAGAAAATGTGGCACATATACACCATAGAATACTATGCAGCCATAAAAAAGGAAGAGTTTATGTCCTTTGTAGGGACATGGATGCAGCTGGAAACCATCATTCTCAGGAAACTATCACAAGAACAGAAAACCAAACACTGCATGTTCTCACTCATAGGTGGGAACTGAACAATGAGATCACTTGGACTCGGGAAGGGGAACATCACACACCGGGGCCTATCATGGGGAGGGGGGAGGTGGGAGGGATTGCGTTGGGAGTTATACCTGATGTAAATGGTGAGTTGATGGGTGCTGACGAGTTGATGGGTGCAGCACACCAACATGGCACAAGTATACATATGTAACAAACCTGCACGTTATGCACATGTACCCTCGAACTTAAAGTATAATAATTTAAAAAAAGAAAAAAAAGAAATAAATCTGAAAGTGGAAATACTCAAGATGAGGATAAGCAAGATAACTAACTGGGAGATAAGTAGTTGATATTTAAACAAAGAGAATGTGTTAAATGAATAATATCTGCCTTCAAAAATAAAGTTAGTCTGCCAATTAAAAACAAACAAACAAACAAATATACTGGGAAGCACATGCAAGAATATGCCGTGTTCAGGGACAGCTTCCTGTGAGGAGGAGGATTTTATCTTTATAGCAGATGATAGTTGGGGCTTCCATCCTGTTTATCTAGAGTTGTACTAATGTCTGAAGACACCTTAAATTAGTTTTCTTCATGTGCTTCTTTAAAAAATTGTTTAATCATTTAAATTTAAAAAAATTTTTAAAAATATGTAATTAAAAGCAATACAAAGAATAAGAATTGTGTGTTATTTTTATATAGTTAAACATAAATACATTTTTTTCTAGTTAACTTAGAAAACAAATTGCCTGGATTCAAGTTTTGGCTCCACAACTTACTAGATGTGTGGCCATATTAACTACTCTAAACTTTAATTTCATTTGTTTATAAAATAAGAATAATAATCCTACCTGTCATTTAAGATTATTGTGAGGATTAAATGAGAAACTGCTTGGAATGTGTGTTGTATATTGAATGACACATAAGGAACATTCAATAAATATTAGATCCAACTACAAATTCTTTAGCAGGTCTTTCTGATATTAACTTACAATCCCTCCACAAAAGCATGATGAAGCTCTGAGCCAGATGCACCTAAAGGAATTCATTCCACATCACTTTTTACAAGAACCTGCCTGCATGATGCATGGGCTCCACGCTTCTCTAAGTTCATGGTAGTCTTTCTCAGCCAGTTGTTTCTGAAACTTTCAGAGTTTAGGCCCGAGGGTCCTCACCATGTATATTTCTAAGGAACATTGGCTTTTCTTCAATATGCTAAATAAAATATTGAAGCCAATTTCTTGTTACATAGAAAAGAGGTTCTTCATCTGCCAGCATTTCTTCCCCAGTTATCCTTAATGCTTGCTCTCTTGCACCTGCTTCAGATTTTGCTTAAATTAATTTTCTCAGGGAGCCCTTTCCAAACCTGACCATTTAAAATTGTAACATCTGCCCTTTTCTTCCAACTCTCCAATTCCAATCTTTTCTTTTCTGATTAATTTACATATAACATTTATCATGTTCTGACAGTTTGTTTTGTTCATATTTCTTTTTACTTATTTTTACTATTTTCTACTAGAATGTAAAATCAAAGTGGGCAGGGAAATTTCATCTATCTCACCCACTGCTCTATTCTATGGTCCTAGAACAGCACTTGGCACATAGTAAGCACCCAAATACTTGACATATGAATGAATGAATGCAGTTGTCTTGTTCCTTCTTTCTTTCCCTCTCCTCTCTCCCCTCCTCTAAGAATTATTTTATTAATTAGATGTTCTTATTTTTTGCCACTGCTCTACTGTAATATGGAGAGTATGGTTGTATAATGCAATGTTTTCAGAGGGGTAAGTCATTTCAAATTGGTTCCTAAGGACAGAAAAAGTCACCTTAATTTGAAGACCATGAGTGCCTTTCTCTCACTGGTATAATGCCATTAGACATTTCCTCTGGGTCTATCAGTTTAGGGTTTTAACTGTTGCATCCTCCATTATGTCACCCACCTAAACTTTGAGTACAACCTCAGTGGAACAATAGCAACTGTGTTTAAATATAGGCATGATCTAAGTTTTATGATGTTTCTTGGAAAACTAGCATCACTATTCTCTGCATATGTGCTATGAAGGGCATACCAAGGAAGTAAAAGTTTCCAAGGTGTATATCAATTTTTGTTTAACTGCCAAGCTACAGTATTTCATTAAAAGAAATCTTTACCTTTTAATGAATTTCCCAAGCTGCTTCTGCCAGTGGTATATCCTGTTGCTCAACTAAATAAAGCAGCTTTGGAATTTTCAAAACCTCTTTTTGACTGCTCAAGACACTTGTATTACCTGGGATGTGTACTCCAAATGGATTAAACAGACTTTAACATTACTCTACTTGTTATGGATCAAATTCCTGCCTGAGGGAGCAGATGATTTGAACAGTGCTGACTGAATCCGCATGACATGGGACCCTCCAGACTATCTGAAAAGACTCCACACTCTGTGTTATACTTCCCACCTGCATGTTTTCTCTCATCTTCCCTACCTGCCCGTCTTCTCTTTCCTGGCCTCTGCCACCTCCTCTTTCTTCTTCTTTCTCTTCTGAACATTTCTAAGAAGATATGGACCCTTCCTTACATATTGTTCTTCTTCTATAGAATCTTAAAAATTTAGAGCTAAAATGGTCCTTAAAGACTACCTAGTCAGGCCGGGCGAGGTGGCTCAAGCCTGTAATCCCAGCACTTTGGGAGGCCGAGACGGGCGGATCACAAGGTCAGGAGATCGAGACCATCCTGGCTAACACGGTGAAACCCCGTCTATACTAAAAATACAAAAAAAACTAGCCGGGCGAGGTGGCGGGCGCCTGTAGTCCCAGCTACTCGGGAGGCTGAGGCAGGAGAATGGCGTGAACCCGGGAGGCGGAGCTTGCAGTGAGCTGAGATCCGGCCACTGCACTCCAGCCTGGGCGACAGAGCGAGACTCCGTCTCAAAAAAAAAAAAAAAAAAAAGACTACCTAGTCAGTAGTGTGAATGCAGATGCATGAACATTCCTTTATTTACTCAATGTGTATTTATTGACTGCTCAATGTGTCCTAGACATAGTTGCCAGGCTACAGGGGTTAGTTGCTAAAGTCTATACACAAAGATTGCAAGCTTTCCAGCTGCAATGGAAACCCTACTCTCACTCAAAATGGATTTCAAACAGCAAACAAAAGATGAAGCTCATTTCAAAGGTCAACAAAGATATCTTTCTGAAATGAAATGTGAGAACTTATTTATAGACACAAGGTTTCATCTCAGTAGAACACACAGAAAATTCCTAAGAGTTTTAAAGACTTGAAATATGTAAAAATGTGGGAAAAAGTAACAACTATGTGAAGATAATTTCCAGATTGATGTGAGTCTTATCTGGCTTCCAGCCATTTCCTAAACAAGTACTTCTTCTACAAATAATGAATTGTCTAAGGTTTCCAAGACAATCCTATGTGGCTAGCCCCATGGTTTTGAGAAATCTGGGAATATTACGGACTTTCTAGGGGCAGATATTAAATATAAACTCAGAGATTAGACATTGATGTTTCAGTAAATGAATTATAAAAACCAATGAACAATTCACGAATTGGCATGTATGAAGTCTCTCCTACAACTAGGAATCAAGTCAAACTAGTGACAAAGAAAGGCTTTTCTGTAATAATAATTAATACCAACTCATATCTATAGGAGATGCAACAATATAATATTTTGGTTTTCAAAATATATAAAAATCCAAAAGTTAGTGGAACTGGACTTATTAGGAACTGTTGAAATAACTTTCTTGGAAATTATCCCAAGTATTTGCAGTTCTTTAAATATATTGTGCTGCCTTGTATGTCAATGTTGTACATGTCCCTCCCCTTTTATTTATAGTCTGCACCTCCTCTTCAATCTACTCTCCTGTGTGATTCCTACTAGCTTGTTAAGATTTAGTAGAGAGGCCACTCCTTCTTGCAGTGTGTTCCCTTCTTAAATGGTTCCCTAGCAACCAGTTCTTTACCTTTATCACTGTAGGTGTCATAACCATCTAATATTGCTTGTCTATTTATCTATATCCCCTCTAGAATAGGAACTCCCTAAATATAACAACCATGCTTACTCATCACTAAAATGCTCAAGGCCTCACCAATTTCCTGGCACATCAATGGCGCCTAATAAATATTTCTTAAATGTTGATTGTTACTGAATGAAGATAAAAGAAGCCAGGATTAACATGAATTTAGTGTTTACTTTATATTCTTACTTCAAATTCAGCAGTCTAATCTTTGTTTTATTCTTTGAGAGATTGCAATAATAATGCCTCTAGTGTTTCATGGTTAATTACGACATTTACTTCAACTTTTCATTCTCTGCTTATAAGATCACTTATTTTAGAAGAAAGAAAATACATTGTTGTCATCAATTATTCACACTTCTTTCATGTAAAAGTGCTAAAAAGTCTGTGTGTGTGTGTGTGTGTGTGTGTGTGTATGTGAGAGAGAGAGAGAGAGAGAGAGAGACAGGGTCTCTCTCTGTTACCCAAGCTGGAGTGCAGTGGTGTGATCACGGTTCACTGCAGCTTCAACTTCCTGGGCTCAAGGGATTCTTCCACCTCAGCTTCCCGAGTACCTGAGACTACAGTTCTGTGCCATGCTTGGCTAATTTTTTTTTTCTTTTGTAGAGACAGGATCTTGCTACACTGACCAGGCTCGTCTTGACCTCCTGACCTCAGGCTATCCTCCCACTTTTGCCTCCCAAAGAAAAATCAGTCTTTTGTTATGTCTTCCTTTTATTCACATGCATGCTTGATTCATGTTCTATTACTTCTATTGATTATTAAATCTGGTTTCAGAGTACTAGACAGACTGTCTTGCTGTGTTGCATTCTATTGTGTTGACCATGAAAGGACAGGTTAAATTTTGTGTTCTGTTACAAAATGAAATGGAAAACTAGGATCATTCACAAAATATTTCATATGCTATGGCTCATTCTTTTCATGGTTGTCTTTATATTTCAGAAATGCTTCTTTACTGTTTGAATGACCATATATGGAAAATAAAACAGACATAGTACAAACTCTTCTTCCTAGTTTCAATTCTCTTTTTAGCAAAATGCTTCATTCTTTTGTTGGACACAGTATAAGTAATATGCATGCAACAGACATCCCTGAATTTCAACTCATCCTACCTTCCTTCCAATTATGGGAGACTTACAACTGATGTTTTATTCATTTCTAATTTTTGGCTGTTTTATAGGAATGTATTAATAATCAGAAAAATAAGATACTAATTTGTACTAAGAACAATAGATTAAGCTGCCTAGGTGAATAGACTAAAATAAGCTGGCAATTGTCCTTTGGTTGTTATCCTGGGATAATGATTAAACAGAGACAGGAATAAAGGAGGTAAAGCCCTACATAAAAGCCACCTTTGTAAGAGACAAATTGTAGTCTTCCAAAATTATCCACATGTGCCTTTTTGCACAACCCAATTCAAACTGTCTGCTGTTCATAGACAACTTTTGAGTCAGCCTAACATTATTATTAGTTAATAACAATTGACTTCTCAAAATCAATCTATATGGCTTATAAATTACAACATCAATTATTTCTTCACTTACGAGGTCTCATAACTGACAGTAGGAAGAAGCAATGCTGTGTGTAGATTGTATGAGGGCAAAGCATAGTTGAGTTCCTTTTTGTCCAACTAAGCTGCCCATCACTCAGTGATGTAAATTCATAAGAATGCAGATTGCAGTAACTACTCTTGCCTGATAATGTTGTCTATATTTTACCTGATATGTTACATATGTTTATTTTTCCCAAATACGGACATAATAATGGCCAATTCACAGAGGGTTGTTGATGAAACATGCCTCAAAATATTATCTCTCCCACTACAAGTAACAGAAAATGCATTTAATTATTAGAGTTTTTACAAACCGAGTTTGTGGAAATAAAGCAGGATCACTTGCTCCCTTGTTATCAGTCCGGGGTGTCACATTCTTGAATCAGGTTGGGAAGGTGCTCATGAAGTTTATACAAAGCCTGTGATGTGGGGAATCTCTCAGATGTGTGGGCAACTCCCTATTTTGTCTTACAGAATGTGAGATGTGTACCTTTTTATTCTCTTGAACTAATCTAAAGACGTTCTAACAGTAATGAGTAGAAACCAGCAAATTATGTAACAAAACAGATTTCTTATAGTATGATGGAAATATTAGTCTAATCCCTTCATTTTACAAATAAAGAACTTGAAACCTGTAATGATTAAGTGGCCAAGTGGTTACATGGTCAACTAGTGGCCTAACTGGAGTCAAACAAACATAAGTCTTCTGGAAAAGGGCACTTTTCATAACACTGCATGATAGCTGCTAGAAGAGACCCCAGACACCAAAAGGTTCTTCCTGTAAGATCCAAAGTCCTACGGCTCATTCTTCAAAATGGTCTAAGGTAAAGAGTATGAAAAAGTCAAGATCTTAGAGGATTTAAAGAAAAATTCCTTTTATCACAGTCTCTTTTTAATGATTGTAGCTGTCACATTTTAGAAGTAAGGTAAGTTTGACTATGGTTCTGTTTCGTATATTTTAGCTTGTCTTTGTCAGCAATGTCACCTCCCTAACAACCTAAAATCATCTCTTGGCTTCTTTCTTAAAAACATGTATCCAGGTAGGCCAAATGATCTGTGGTCTCTGGAGTCAACTGCAGAAGAACAGATTTCTATTACAATGTCCCTTTGATGAGCACAATGTATTAATTTCACAAAACATCCTGCTGGCATAAATGACCTGGTCTCAAGAGTTCTTTTAAATGTCAGTCTGTTGGTACTATACTACTCAGAGCATGAGACTGGCAACAGAGAGAAAACTGCTGTGCAAAGATAACTGAATGTACTCTTATGGCTAAAATCGCCCACAACGGATTTTCTTATTTCTCTGAAAAGAAAAGGACACCAAGTGATTCAGTTTCAGTGCCTGTGATAACTATCTTTGAAGTATTGCAGAAAATGTATATTTAAATTGCTCTTACATATTATAACACCTTACTACAGTAACAAGACAACCACTAAATCTAAGTCTCAATGAATCTCAAATAATACTGTACTGAGGCTCTAATTAATCATGTAGAAATTCCCTAGATGCCTCACATAAATGCTACCATCAGTAGAAAATATTAAAATTTATGTATATGTCAATACATTATATGAAAATTGGTATGACAGATCTGTACAACTTTCACACATTTAAATACCAATTGCTATGTTACAAAGCCATTTGACCAAATTATTTCAGTGCAGCAAATCGAGGTAGAGAAGATGGAAAAGTCTAGGAAATAAAAATAAGGTGTTCAGAAATGGGGGAGCTTAAGAACTGTGGGAATGTTAAAGGAAATAGTATTATTTAGGACAGGGAAGACAAGTCTGAAGGGTAATTTAATCATTATATTCTTGTACTATGTCTCCTCCTGATAGGTACAGTAACACTGCACATGTAAAGTATGAAAATCACTTCCAAGCTTTTGAACATATTCAAATATTTTTCTCATTTAACTCAGCTTAAGCCTTGCACCGTGAAAGCACAGGCACAGATCTATTTTGCTTTGGCAGTATGACACAATCCTCCTGCAGTTCTTTCAAATTAAATTTCTCTACTGTTTCTAATCCAGGTCTTAGTGACTCTCTTACTTTATGGCAAGGTCTACCACTGCATTAAATGTGGGCAATGTTCTTGAAACCAGTGTGTAATAAAATGTCTATGGAAGCAGCTTATCTTTCAAGCTGCTTTCTTGCATTATGAGTGAGTCTTCAACTTGCTTCCAATTTACTGTTGAATGTCAGAAGATAAAGGACTTTGGTATCCTAGTAACAGGTGGGTTTTTCTTTTTCATGCATCAGTTCTAAGAGTTTTCCTTTGGAATGCTTCCCATAATATTGAGCAAAGCTCACTTTTGCTGGTACAGAAAAGCAGCATGAAAAATGGTAAGGAGAACATCTTTATGTGTGTGTGCACACAGGCACGTGTACACATGAACATGTGCATGTCACAAAGGACACAGCATCAATATCTTTGTCTTTATTTAAAATATTATGATTTTCCAGATAGATGCTGCACTCAGACTTTGAGATATATTTTGTGAGACAAAGTTTCAGAATGTCTGTCACAGCTGCCACTCATTCTTGTGTTTATTTCTAATTGTTGGATAGGTGCCTCTTCAAATAGTATGCTGGAGGTTTGACAAATTTCTCTATTTTCTGAGTGCCAGGGTCACAAAAGGATAATCTAAAAATCTCAATTGTCCTTGGTTTTTTCATAATGTTCACTGTCTTGCCTGCAGATTCAACTGTCTTTAAAGGTTAAAAAAGGCATTTTCTTTACTTAAACTTCTAGAACTTTTGGAAACGCCTATGAAACTTCTATAAGGGAGAAATTTCACTCATATATATAACTGGATATCGTTGAAGGCTTCTTTGCGCTATGAAAATTGCTTTGTAGTATATTTTTCCACTTGTTTTCCTTCACATAGTTTACCTTCTCCAATGTTACTATTTCAGAAATATGTGATCTCTGATTATTTTTGATATTAAGAGGGCATATGAAAATATTTGACAACAATTTATTTTACAATTGCTGGTACAAAAGAATCCATATGGATTGTTTATGTGACAGCATAATCATACTCATCTAAAAGCATGGAGTAGTTTCAATGTAAAGCTATACTTCTAAGTATTTGAGGCCAAGAAACTTTGCCTTCCATTTTTTCTATAATATATGCTTTAATTTTACAGGAATTTTGTTTCATCTCTAGCAATGAGACATCTATATGTCATCAAAATGGATGACCTATGAAATTTGTTTCATATTTTTCATAAGCTGAAACAAAGGAAAAAGCTAGAAACTAACATTTTATCAACTTGGAACGAAAATATTTCTTCTTTCAAAGAGCGAGAGATAGAAAATATTCTATAAAGTTGAAACTGTAAAAAATTATGTGCTAAATAAACAAAACTTCTGCATGTTTAATATACCATCTCTAATTCCAAAAATGGAGGTAGAAAAAAATGCCAGGATTCACTGAGATGATTTGTTATGAGACTAAGAAATTGACCTTCTAGAAACATAAAGAGAAACTGAAGTTGATCTGATGCCCAGTGTGTGTCTTTGAGCCTTTGGAATGCTTTACCAAGTAAATAATAGACCATCTCATTTTTCAAAGAAGAAAACAGTGTAGAAACAATAAACAATAAAATAAAAGGCAAACATTTTGTAATTTTGGACTTGTCAAGTGAATTATACCTTTTGATGTACTCTAATTCTTTCTTCAAATAACTGATTTTAGACAGAATAACAGTTTTACAAAAACAAAAATTGACAATTGGGAGCTAATTGAGCTAAAGAGCTTCTGCACAGCAAAAGAAGCTATCAGCAGAGTAAATAGCCTATGGAATGGGAGAAAATATTTGCAAACTATGCATCTGACAAAGGTCTAACATCCAGAATCTACAAGGAATTTAAACAAATTTACAAGCAAAAGCAACCCCATTAAAAAGTGGGCAAAGGACATGAACAGACACTTCTCAAAAGAAGACATGCACATGGTCAACAAGCATAGGCAAAAAAGCTTAACATCGCTGATCATTAGAGAAATGCAAATCAAAACCACAATGAGATACCAACTCCCACCAGTCAGAACGGCTATTATTAAAAAGTCAAAATACACAGATGCTAGCAAGGTGGCAGAGAAAAAGGAATGCTTATATACTGTTGGTGGGAATATAAATTAGTTCAAATCTCATGGAAAACAGTATGGAGATTTCTCAAAGAACTAAAAATAGAACTACCCTTCACCCCAGCAGCCTCAGTACTGGGTATTCAGCCCCACTAAAAACAGAGATTATTCTATCAAAAAGACATCTGCACTAGTACGTTTAGGGCAGCGTTATTCACAATAACAGTCATAGAACCAACCTAGCAGTCATCAACAATTGGTTGGATAAAGAAAATAAAGCCACATATTATGGTTGCTTAGTATTCTGTGGTGTGTATATGTGTGTGTGTGTATGTTTATCTTGACTTTAGTCTTCTCTCAATAGAGACACCTCAAGACCAATTAGAACATATATATATATACACACACACACACACATATATCCCATGGGGGGTGTGTGTGTGTGTGTCCACGAAATACTAAGCAGCCAGCCATAAAAAAAAATAAAATTATATTCTTTGCAGCACCATGGATGGAACTGAGGGTCGCTATCCTAAGTGAAATTATGCAGAAAAAGAATATCAATTATTGCTTGTTCTCACTTATAAGTGGGAGCTACACAGTGGCTACACAACAGACATAAAGAAGGGAACAACAGACACTGGGGCCTACTTGAGGGTGGAAGGTGGGGGGAGGGGGAGGATGGAAAAACTGCCTCTCAGATATGCTTATCACCGGGGTGACAAAATAATCTGTACACTAAACATGACATGCAATTTACCCATGACCTGAAATTTACCTATATAGCAAACCTCCACATGTATCCCTGACCTTAAAAATGTTTTGAAAAAGGAATAAAACTATTCAGTTTTATAACAAAATCAACATGTCCAAAACCCATCATGAGACTTAGAAGTGAGTTCCTTCAAGCTTGCTTTGCCTGTAACACTGTCTGCTAGTTCCTTAGTTGCTGCCAACAGACACAGCCCTGAAAGTCTCCAGAACTCTCATTACAGAACACCAGGCAATCTCATGCATGCATTTATTGGGTTGTCCAAATGTACTCTCTTTACTTGAATGTCTTTTTAAATCTATTACTGCCTTCTTACTGCGGATTGAAAGTAAAATTCTCTAGTGTCTAAATTTTAAAGATGGGAAAAAATAAAATATATATGAAGAGCCTGAGAAAATACTTTTAAGTTAGCGTTTTTGTGTCTTACTATCATGTGTAAATTTGTAACAATAAAAAGTTTTAGTCTAACCTTTGTGTTCTATTGTAGATCTGGCTGTGCCTATCTGCTAGTCTTGCCTCTATAAATGTCCCACAACCTCCTTTTCCATGCCCACTCCCCTCATTCCCTTCACGACCCTACAGTCATCATGAACTGCCTGGCACTGTGCTTACCTTGCAACTTGACTTTATGTCAACCTGCCTTTGTTGCCTCTACCGTCTTCACTTTGATTTGGGCGACATTTCACTATGACTTCCACCCTAAACCTCAATCATCTTTTAAAATTCGACATAAAACATCCCTGCTAATTGAAGGGGTATTTTGTTTGTTTGTTTTACTTTGCCAGGGAAAGTCAATTGCTCCCTCTTCTATGCCCTGTATCACCTCCAGTAAACATCTGTTAGAGCACGTGTCATATTTTATCGTAGATTTTAAATTTATTATATCCACAAGCTTTAACAGCCTCTCACTCCTTGTGGACTGCAACCATATCTAATTTATCAGTGCATCCTGCCACCCCTCTACCTGGCACACAGTAAGCATTCAATAAATATTTGTTGAATTTATTTTTATTTGAAAGCCATTTCTATCAAAAGTTACAATAGTGGACAAAGAAAAATAATCAAGGACATATGAGGTAGGCAAACTAATGTATATGCTAAAGATAAATTCATAAAACAGACATTGCAGAGAGGGTTTATTCTATTAACTACTAGGTGATGTGTCATAAATTTGTTTCATATACATGCTGCCTCAGTATCTATTTTTAGGGCTGATCTAAGTTGTTTGAACCCAGTTGTGCCCTGTCACCTTTAGTTTAGTTAAAATTTCCTTCTTCCTATGCAGCTGTTTGTGATATAGGCCATTGTTCCTCATCTCAGTGATCTAAAACCCAAAACATTTCACAGCTCCTGACCACGATAAAACCTAATGGTCAACTCTAGAGTTGTCAATAAGTTCTCCCCAGCCACACACGGTGGCTCACGCCTGTAATCCCAGCACTTTTGGGAGGGTGAGGCGGGTGGATCATCTGAGGTCAGGACTTCGAGACCAGCCTGGCCAACATGGTGTAACCCCATCTCTATTAAAAATACAAAAATTAGCCAGGCGCGGTGGCACGTGCCTGTAATCCCAGCTACTTGGGAGTCTGAGGCAGGAGAATTGCTTGAACCCGGGAAACGGAGGTTGTAGTGAGCCGAGGTCAGGCCACTGCACTCCAGCCTGGGTGACAGAGCAAGATGCTGTCTCAAAAATAAATAAATAAATATTTTCCTTAAACTAGCTAATCCACAATTCCCATGGGAAAGCCTAAAGGATAACCCCCTGGACCTTAATAAAGGAATAGTTCCCAGGTCTCTCTCTCTCTCTCTCTACATATCTTCCTCTACTTCCACAGCTCCAGCTCCCTGCCACCTCCAAATCTCCCAGTCGGCCTCTTGTTGACACACTGAATCACTCTGGGGCCAGTGAGTAATAAATTTGCTCTGTTTCATGCACTTTGGTTTTACTTCTTCATTGTGCCTCACCTGAAACACACGCTTGAACTTAACTTTCCCCTGTCAGGGCTCTCCTGTTTATCTTGGCTTTAGGCCTCTCTCAATAGAGAGACCTCAAGACCAATTAGAAAGAAATCATAACAATAGAAATTATCATAGCATAACGTATATGTAATGGTAATTCAGCATTTTAGATTAGCATTTTCTTAATAGTTCTTTTGGGGGTGATAATTTCATATTGTGTATATATATGATGATATTGATTTAATGGATACTAGCAAGTTAAAAACTTCATTTCATTTTTATTTTGTAATATTTTATTCATGTAAATATTAAATCCAGTTGCCAACAATAGTAATTTCTCCATGAACAGATTTCAAGGGATTTTAATTTTATTTTTACTTTAATATTACATACAGTAAAAATGTATTGTTTGAATACCAAAATAACCATTTATTTTAAAACATTCGGTCTCATGGCATTTTAAGCCAGACTTATAAAATATAAATTTTTCATATATAATCAATGAGCTTTCATATACTTATCAACCAAATTTAACAATTAATTTGCTTCATCTAGTCTCCTTTTCTTCTCTACTGAAGTATTTAAAAGTGAATTCTATACATCATGTTCTTTTATCCCTACATCCTCCATTATACAAGTAAAATAATTGCATTTTTATACAATGGCAATGCAATGATCATTTATAGGAAAGTAAAAATAATTATTTGAGATAATATAATGTCCATAAGTAAATTTTCTCAATTATAAAAAGTGCCTTTTTAACAGTTAGTTTGCTTGAAACAGTATCCAAATAAGATCACATGTTACACTTGACACAGCCCTTCCACCAACTGAAATTTAGCCCACTTTCCGCTCATCTCTTTTTTCCTCTTTTGTACAATTTACTTGTTACAGAAACAAACTATTTGCTCTGTAGAATGTTCCACATTCTAAATTTGTCTGCTTTGTTCCTCATGGAGTTAACATGTGCCTCCACCTCCCATATTTTCTCTAAATGGAAATTACTTCTAGAGTTTTTATTAGATTTAGGCTCAACATTTTTGCCACGAATGTTTAGAGATGGTGTTGTATGCTTCAACTGATATCACATCAAAGGCCTGAAATATTTGGTTGTTCCCAATTTAGTGATGCTGAGATTGATCAGTGATTTCAGGTGGTGACAATCTGGTCCCTCTATTTTAATATTTTACATTAATCTTTGATATGATGTCTACATTTCTTTATGATAGTTTCCTGATTTAATTTCTTCATTGGGGGTAATTTTCTAATTCTATTATGCTTCTTAATTTTTTTAGATGAAATTTATAAAGAATATCATTCTTTCATCAACTATGACTATTTGGTTTTCTTGAACTATAGTTTATATTCAAGGCAAAATAAGTGTTCAGTTATGTTAAATTATCCATTCTGTAAATAGTACTTGGTACTCTAGTTATTTCTAGTGATGTTTACGGAGTTTTAAATTTTGACCTGTTTCTCTCTCACCATCTCTCTCCTCTTCATCACTATGAACATAGAAAATTTGCTTTATTTAATTGCTTTCAATCAATTACTTCCATTAATTTTTATTCATTTTTTTCTCATCTTTGATCAGTGGAGATCCTTTATGTTTGCTTCCATGACCAACTGATACAACTCCATCAGTCCTTGAAATTTTTCTCTTTTGTGGCACATCCTAGACTCATGTTATATGTTTTCTGCCCCAGACCTAGAATTAGCCATTTTCTCAAGGAATTCTGGTTCCATTTAGTAGGGACTGTAATAGCTCTACTTATCTTTAGTGTGTAGTTATATCACAAATTTGATCCACAGATGTATTCATTTCAGTTTGCTTTCAATTTTAATGAGTTTTTAAATTGATTTCATTTTTAAACACATAAAAATTATATTTTATTTTCAAATCTTCTTTTATTGGCATGTAATTTACATATTTATGGAATGCATGTGAGTGTCTGATAGAAAATCGTATATTCTTTGCATGTAATTGGATAATTGGGGTATCCATCACCTTGAGTATCATTTTTATGTGTTGGCATCATTTCAAAGTGCTCTTTCTAGTTGCTTTGAGAAATATACATAATATTGTTGCTAACTATAGGCACTCTAGTCTGCTATCAAACATTAGAACTTATTTCTTCTATTTAACTGTATGTTTGTACCGATAACCAACCTCTTTTCAGTTCCCACTCCCACCCATCCATGCTTGTCAGTCTTTGTTATCTATTGTTATTTCTTTAGGTCCCTGAGTTCAGGTTTTTTCACTCCCACTTACGAGAACATGAGATATTTGTCTTTCTGTGGCTGGCTTATTTCACTTAACATAATGGCTTCCAGTTTCATTCACACTGCTACACATAATGTGATTTTATTCTTTTTTATGACCAAATAGTATTCCATTTTGTATATGTACCACATATTCTTTATCTAGTAGTCTGTTGCTGGGCACTTAATTCCATATCTTTGCTATTGTGAATAATGCTGCAATAAACATGTGAACGCAGGTATTCCTTCGATATATTGGTTTCTTTTTCTTTGAATAGATACCCAGTAGTGGGATTGCTGCATCCTATGGTAGCTCTATTTTTAGTTTTTTGAAAGCTTTTCATACCGTTTTCCCTAGAGGTCATACTGATTTACATTCCCACCAACAATGTATGAGCATTTTCTTTTCCCCTCATCCTTGCAAGCATCTGTTTTGTTTTGGGGCTCTTTATTTCAAATCTTTTAATAGTAAATTATTTATATTTAAAAATAAATCCTAAATGTCATGGGAAAATAATGATGGAGTATTAAATGAGAAAAAAACAAGCACAATATTGTTTATAGCTGTCAAGAATTTGAAAATATACTTGCATGAACATACTGTAGGCAGTTTACTAATATTTTCTGCAGATTTCATTGTGTTTGTGGTTATGGTTTCTTTTAAATTTCTTTTTAACATATTTGTGGTTATAATTTCATATCTCATTCTACATAAATATTCACTTCAGTCCTAGCTGTGCATTTAATAGAGTCTCCAATGTTATATAAGCTTTAGGTCCCACAAAACCTGGATCCCACTTTGCTCCTAACATAAGGCTAAATGACTGTAATTAAAGATTGACAAGGAAGAGAATCAAGAAAACATATAGAAACTTTGGACAGAGAATGGGAACTTGGTAGTGATTAATAAAATATAGTAAGTTTCCTGAAAAATTAGAAAAAGTTGAATGTATATCTTTTAAAATTATGAACACTCTGTTTGTTGAATTATTTTCTCATTTATGTATAGTCCACCAATCTTTTTTAGTAGTTGAATCTGGGGACAATAAAAGCATGTAAAATAAATTGCTAAAACATAAAAGTTTAAAAGTCAAAATCCAGAATAATAAAAATTAGGTTAAGGATCCAAGACCAAAACTTAAAAAGGACACTACTTTGCATACCATAAGGAACAATATAAGAGTTACCTGAATTGTAAATTCAACTCTAAACTTCTTGGTACAAAATGAAGGGGGAAACGTTTTCATGCACATAGTTTTTTGGTCAAAATCAAAATCAGATCACTTTCTCAGGGGAATAAAAACTTCTCTGAGCATTTCATTGTAAACAAAATGTTGTAAGGGACACTTTAGGGAAAAGTGAGTGATATCATGGATAAAGTCCTCAAAATAATCTTCAGGCAAACACAGTAATTGGTTTGACTTGCCTATTTCTATGAAAGCTGCACAATATATTTATTACCCTGTGAAAGCTGTACTGGATTCATTGTTTCAGTTTCCCAGAATGAATTCCATTTTAGGGAGTGGTTCTTGGTTTCTAATTCTTTTGAAGAAATGATTATCTCATGTTAAGAACAGTCAGCAAAACAGTCCCTTATCCTCCTTATGTGGGGCATAGTAGTTACCGTAATCAGATGTAACAAAGAAACTTCAAAGTAAAGGAGGTAGGAGTTAATTTCTCTTTCTCATAGTACTTGCCGTTTCAAGTTGGCAGATCAGCTTTGCTACAGAAAGTCATTCTAGGATCCTGATCCTTCCATATTGTTGCTCTGCCATCCCCAGGCTACTGTTTTCACTTGCTGTAACAACACTGGACACAGCTAACCTGTTCCACATGTTCATGTTTCTGTACGTGGGACTGGGAAAAACAAGTCCTGGTAAGGTGACTTTATCTTTATGAGAACCTGACAGTTGTGAACATCTTTTTGTTCACATTCTATTGACTAGAACTAAATCACATGCTCACACCTGGTTGCAAAGGAAATATAGTCTCTAGGTGCAGAGACTGTATGCAGCTAAACCTCTGGAGTTCTGTTTTAGAAAGGAAGAAAGACAAAATAGGTGTTTGGGGAAAGTTATTACCCTCTGCCACATCAAGGGGGTGAATGCAAGTTAACCTAAGATAAACCAATTAGACTCTGCCTCTCTAAAGCATGCATGGTGATAATACAACCAAAAAATGGTTAGAGCTAATTCATTGCAGTGTCTGAGACTGCAATGAAAGACTGTCTCGAAGCATCAAAATACCTGCCTGTGAAGGCAATTCTGTTGGGGATAAACATTAAATAGGGTGCAAGTATGCATTTTTTCTTTCATTCTTTAAAAAAAGTGAACTATTTTTTATTTTAAAAGTACACTTTTATTTGATTAGAAAGGTAACATAGTTTTTGATTTTGCAATATGGAAATATCCTAATACACCTGCTCCATTACACACAAAACACCAGAGGGACAAAGTGTTTAAAAAGTCATTGATTTGCATCAGTCAAGTCTGAGCTCTTGCATTAAAGACATTGGTAAATGGTAAATTAATGGGAAGAAGAAGGTAACATAAAACAATCAAACGGTTGTCTGTATCTTCTATGACAAATGTAAACTAAAACAGAAATGATTTTAGAAGTTTACTGCAGAGTAGAGATGTTTACTGCATTAGCTGAGAGAAAGAGCCTAGCCTTCTCCATAATATGAAACCAAGAAAAGGACCAAAAATCTGGATGTGTGAATATATTGTTAATGTTAATGTTAATAATAAAGATTAGTTCACAAAGTCATATTATGTGGCATTTTCCCCCCAGGGTGTAACACTCTCAATCAACATCTGAAAGACAAAATTGAAAATGTTTTCACAATCATGACAGGATCATAGTGAGGTAAATGAAACAAATGAGTCAGCTGAAAAGACTTGATTGTGGAAGCTATAAGTTATTTGAATTTCTCAATTCATTTACTTGTGATGAAAATTACAGTGTTAGAGATAAAATAAAGGACAAAAACATCAGACATCTTTCTTCACTAAAGGAGTTATTTAAAGCATATTTCCCTGACACGACAAAAGATGGATCAGTGGACCATATATTCTTTCAATTCCTGGTTTGGACAAGAGATGTGACCTTCTAGCAAACAGACACAATTAGCAAAAGTTCCAGAGTAGTCTTATGTATTGTACCTTACCACTTCTTTGTGAAACCCTGGGACTCTCTTTTCATTGATAGTTGGCATGGATAACAAGAAGAAAAATTTTTTTAGAAACCAGAAATCTCCAATCTGCAGCTCCCAGTGTGAGCGATGCAGAAGACTGGTGATTTCTGCATTTCCAACTGAGGTACCAGGTTCTTCTCACTGGGGCTTGTCAGACAGTGGGTACAGCCCATGGAGCAGGGTGGAGCATTGCCTCACCCAGGAAGTGCAAGGGGCTGGGGAATTCCCTTTCCTGGCAAAGGGAAGCCATGACAGATGGTACCTGGAAAATCGGGACACTCCCCCCCAATACTGCACTTTCCAATGGCCTTAGCAAATGGTACACTAGGCGATTATATCACACACCTGGCTTGGAGGGTCCGACACCCATGGAGCCTCGCTCACTGCTAGCACAGCAGTCTGAGGTCGAACTGCAAGGCCGCAGCCAGGCTGAGGGAGGGGCATCTGCCATTGCTGAGGCTTGAGTAGGTAAATAAAGTGGCCAGGAAGCTCGAACTGGGTGGAGCCCACCACAGCTCAAGGAGGCCTACCTGCCTCTGTAGACTCCACCTCTAGGGGTAGGGCATAGCTGAACAAAAGGCAGCAGAAACTTCTGCATACTTAAACATCCCTGCCTGACAGCTTTGAAGAGAGTATTGCTTCTCCCAGCACAGAATTTGAGATCTGAGAGCAGACAGACTGCCTTCTCAAGTAGCTCCCTGACCCCTGAGTAGCCTAACTGGGAGACATCCCCCAGTAGGGGCCAACTGACAACTCATAAAGTTGGGTGTCCCTCTGAGATGAAGCTTCCAGAAGAAGGATCAGATAGCAACATTTGCTGTTCTGCAATATTTGCTCTTCGGCAGCCTCTGCTGGTGATACCCAGCAAACAGGGTCTGAAGTGGACCTCCAGCAAACTCCAACAGGCCTGCAGCTGAGGGTCCTGACTGTTAGAAGGAAAACTAACAAACAGAAAGGACATCCACACCAAAACCACATCTGTACAACACCATCATCAAACACCAAAGGTAGATAAAACCACAAAGATGGGGAGAAACCAGAGCAGAAAAGCTGAAAATTCTAAAAATCAGAGCACATATTCTCCTCCAAAGGAATGCAGCTCCTCACCAGCAATGGAACAAAGCTGCATGCAGAATGACTTTGACGAGTTGAGAGAAGAAGGCTTCAAATGACTGGTAATAACGAACTTCTCCGAGCTAAAGGAGGATGTTCAAACCCATTGCAAAGAAGCTAATAACTTGAAAAAAAGATTAGACAGATGGCTAACTGGAATAAATCATGTAGAGAAGACCTTAAATGACCTGATGGAGCTGAAAACCATGGCACGAGAACTATGTGATGCATGCACAAGCTTCAGTAGCCGATTTGATCAAGCGGAAGAAAGGGTATCCGTTACTGAAGATCAAATGAATGAAATGAAGTGAGAAGAGAAGTTTAGAGGAAAAGAGTGAAAAGAAATGAACAAAGCCTCCAGGAAATATGGTACTATGTGAAAAGACCAAATCTGCATCTGATTAATGTACCTGAAAGTGATGGGGAGAATGGAACCAAGTTGGAAAACACCCTTCAGGATATTATCCAGGAAAACTTCCCCAACCTAGCAAGGCAGGCCAACATTCAAATTCAGGAAATACAGAGACCACCACAAAGACACTCCTTGAGAAGAGCAACCCCAAGATACATAATAGTCAAATTCACCAAAGTTGAAATGAAGGAAAAAATGTTAAGGCAGCCAGAGAGAAAGGTCGAGTTACCCACAAAGGGAAGCCCATCAGACTAACAGCAGATCTCTCATCAGAAACTCTACAAGTCAGAATAGAGTGGGGGTCAATATTCAACATTCTTAAAGAAAATAATTTTCAACCCAGGATTTCATATCTAGCCAAACTAAGCTTCATAAATGAAGCAGAAATAAAATCCTTTACAGACAAACAAATGCTGATTTTGTCACCACCAAGCCCGCCTTACAAGAGCTCCTGAAGGAAGCACTAAACAGGGAAAGGAAAAATCAGTACCAGCCACTGCAAAAACATGCCAAATTGTAAAGACCGTCAATGCTAGGAAGAAACTGCATCAACTGATGAGCAAAATAACTAGCTAACATCATAATGACAGGATCGAATTCACACATAACAATATTAACCTTAAATGTAAATCGACTAAATGCTCCAATTAAAAGACACAGACTGGCAAATTGGACAGTCAAGACCCATCAGTGTGCTGTATTCAGGAGACCTGTCTCATGTGCAGAGACACACACAGGCTCAAAATAAAGGGATGGAGGCAGATCTACCAAGCAAATCGAAAACAAAAAAAAAGCAAGGGTTGCAATCCTAGTCTCTGATAAAACAGACATTAAACCAACAAAGATCAAAAGAAACAAAGAAGGCCATTACATAATGGTAAAGGGATCAATTCAACAAGAAGAGCTAACTATCCTAAATATATATGCACCCAATACAGGAGCACCCAGATTCATAAAGCATGTCCTTAGAGACCTACAAAGAGATTTAGACTCCCACACAATAATAATGGGAGACTTTAACACCCCACTGTCAACATTAGACAGATCAACAAAGACAGAAAGTTAACAAGGTAATCCAAGAATTGAACTCAGCTCTGCAACAAGCAGACCTAATAGACATCTACAGAACTCTCTACCCCAAATCAACAGAATATATATTCTTCTCAGCACCACATCACACTTATTCCAAAATTGACCTCATAGTTGGAAGTAAAGCATTCCTCAGCAAATGTAAAATACCAGAAATTATAAGAAACTGTCTCTCAGACCACAGTGCAATCAAACTAGAACTCAGTATTAAGAAACTCACTAAAAACCACTCAACTACATGGAAACTGAACAATCTGCTCCTGAATGACTACTGGGTACATAACGAAATGAAGGCAGAAATAAAAATGTTCTTTGAAACCAATGAGAACAAAGAAACAACATGCCAGAATCTCTGGGACACACTGAAAGCAGTGTGTAGAGGGAAAAATATAGCACTAAATGCCCACAAGAGAAAGCAGGAAAGATCTAAAATTGACACCCTAACATTACAATGAAAGAACTAGAGAAGCAAGAGCAAGCACATTCAAACCTAGCAGAAGGCAGGAAATAATAAGATCAGAGCAGAACTGAAGGAGATAGAGACATAAAAAACACTTCAAAAAATCAATGAATCCAGGACCTGGTTTTTTGAAAAGATCAACAAAATTGATATATCATTATTAGCAAGGTTAATAAGGAAGAAAAGAGAGAAGAATCAAAAACAAACAATAAAAAATGATAAAGGGGATATCAGCACTGATCCCACAGAAATACAAACTACCATCAGAAAATACTGTAAACATCTCTTCACAAATAAACTAGAAAATCTAGAAGAAATGGATAAATTCCTGTACACATACACCCTCACAAGACTAAACCAGGAAGAAGTTGAATCCCTGAATAGAGCAATAACAGATTCTGAAAATGAGGCAATAATTAATAGCCTACCAACCAAAAAGAGTCCAGGACCAGACGAATTCACAGCCGAATTCTACCAGAGATACAAAGAGGAGCTGATACTATTCCTTCTGAAACTATTCCAATCAATAGAAAAAGAGGGACTCCTCCCTAATTCATTTTATGAGGTTGACATCATCCTGATACTAAAGCCTGGCAGAGACACAACAAACAACAAAAAAAAAGAGAATTTTAGACCGATATCCCTGATGAATACCAATACAAAAATCCTCAATAAAATACTGGCAAACTGAATCCAGCAGCACATCAAAAAGCTTATCCACCATGATCAAGTTGGCTTCATCCCTGAGATGCAAGGCTGGTTGAACATATGCAAATCAATAAACGTAATCCATCATATAAACAGAACCAAAGACAAAAACCACATGATTATCTCAACAGATGCAGAAAAGGCCTTTGACAAAATTCAACAGCCCTTCATGCTAAAAACTCTCAATAAACTAGGTGTTGATGGGACGTATCTCAAAATAATGAGCTATTTATGACAAACCCACAGCCAACATCATACTGAATGGGCAAAAACTGGAAGCATTCCCTTTGAAAACTGGCACAAGACAGGGATGCCCTCTCTCACCACTCCTATTTAACATTGGGTTGGAAGTTCTGGCCAGGGCAATCAGGGAAAAGAAAGAAATGACGGGTATTCAATTAGGAAAAGGAAGTAAAATTGTCCCTGTTTGCAGGTGACATGATTGTATAGTTAGAAAAGCCCATCGTCTCAGCCCCAAATCCCCTTAAGCTGATAAGCAACTTCAGCAAAGTCTCAGGATACAAAATCAATGTGCAAAAATCACAAACATTCCTATACACCAATAACAGACAAACAGAAAGTCAAATCATGAGTGAACTCCCATTCATGATTGCTTCAAAGAGAATGAAACACCTAGGAATCCAACTTACAAGGGATGTGAAGGACCTCTTCAAGGAGAACTACAAACCACTGCTCAACAAAATAAAAGAGGACAGAAACAAATGGAAGAACATTCCATGCTCATGGATAGGAAGAATCAGTATCGTGAAAATGGCCATACTGCCCAAGGTAACTTATAGATTCAGTGCCATCCCCATCAAACTACCAATGAATTTCTTCCCAGAATTGGAAAAAAACTGCTTTAAAGTTCATATGGAACAAAAGAAGAGTCTACACTGCCAAGACAATCCTAAGCCAAAAGAACAAAGCTGGAGGCATCACACTACCTGACTTCAAAATATACTACAAGGCTACAGTAACCAAACAGCATGGTACTGGTATGAAAACAGAGATATAGACCAAATGGAACAGAATAGAGCCCCCAGAAATAACACCACACATCTACAACCATCTGATCTTTCACAAACATGACAAAAACAAGAAATGGGGGAAAGGATTTCCTATTTAATAAATGGTTCTGGGAAAACTGGCTAGCCATATGTAGAAAGCTGAAGTGGATCCCTTCCTTATGTGTAATACAAAAATCAATTCAAGATGGATTAAAGACTTAAATGTTAGACCTAAAACCATAAAAACCCTCGAAGAAAACCTAGGCAATACCATTCAGGACATAGGCATGGGCAAGGACTTCATGACTAAAACATCAAAAGCAACAGCAACAAAAGCCAAAATAGAGAAATGGGATCTAATTAAACTAAAGAGCTTCTGCACAGCAAAAGAAACTACCATCAGAGTGAACAGGCAACCTACAGAATGGGAGAAAATTTTTGCAATCTACCCATCTGAAAAAGGGCTGATATCCAGAATCTACAAAGAACTTAAACAAATGTACGAGGAAAAAAAAACATCCCCATCAAAAAGTAGGCAAAGGATATTAACAGACACTTATCAAAATAAGACATTTATGCTGCCAACAGACACATGAAAAAATGCTCATCATCACTAGCCATCAGAGAAATGCAAATCAAAGCCACAATGAGATACCATCTCACACCAGTTAGAATGGCAATCATTAAAAAGTCAGGAAACAACAGGTGCTGGAGAAGATGTGGAGAAATAGGAACACTTTTACACAGTTGGCGGGACTGTAAACTAGTTCAACCATTGTGGAGGACAGTGTGGTGATTCCTCAAGGATCTAGAACTAGAAATACCATTTGACCCAGTCATCCCATTACTGGGCGTACCCAAAGGATTGTAAATCATGCTGCTATAAAGACACATGCACACATATGTTTATTGAGGCACTATTCACAATAGCAAAGACTTGGAACTAACCCAAATGTCCCTCAATGATAGACTGTATTAAGAAAATGTGGCATATATACACCATGGAATACTATGCAGCCATAAAAAAGGATGAGTTCATGTCCTTTGCAGGAACATGGATGAAGGTGCAAAGCATCATTCTGAGCAAACTATCGCAAGGACAGAAAACCAAACACCACATGTTACCACTCATAGGTGGGAATTGAACAATGAGAACACTTGGACACAGGGTGGGGAACATCACACACCAGGGCCTGTCATGGGGTGAGGGGAGGGAGGAGGGATAGCATTAGGAGACATACCTAATGTAAACGACGTGTTAACGGGTCCAACATACCAATATGGCACATGTGTACATAAGTAACAAACCTGTATGTTGTACACATGTACCCTAGAACTTAAAGTATAATAAAAAAAAGAAACCAGAAAGCATGTTGTTACTTATATCTATATGTATTTAAAAATATTGTGACACCATGGTAAAGAAAATATTTGCATGGAAATTGAACCTGATAAGCAGCATGAGCTGTCTTCAATTTTTTAGTTGTTTTTCCCTCCTCCAAACCAATTACAATTTAGTACAGTAAATTACTCATTAGACAATGACATGAGCATGATTTCACTTTAGGGACTATTTGGTTTTCGGTAGTAATTTAATTTTTTAAAAAATAAAATATGCAGAGAGAGCCAAATTCACATCAATGTTTATGGTAAAATGGAGATCTCAATCTTTTCGGGCCATTGCTACTTTAAACTATGTTTAGAGCTGGGCAAGATCTGTTTTATAGGCTGAAGTGACACAAATCCCATGATCTCATGTGATCCACTGAGGTATGATAATTTAAGCATGATGTGTTTCTGAATTCTCTTTTCATATTGTTGTATTTTCTTCTCTGGTAAGCTCTGTTTGATACTCAAAAACAGCAAATGTGAAAGAGTGCTGATGAATTTAATTACGTTTGTGATTTCTAAATGCATGAGTCATGATTTCAGCATCATGTCTCTCCTAGGAACTCTTAGCTCTGCAGAGAACAGATGCCTGCGAGCTCCATCGTGTCTTTATTTATAATGTGAGCTTCTTGGGGGACATGACTAATATTTTGATGTCCTCATGATGACTAAACTCTACATAGTGATGTCAAATTACATTTGGGGAGTAAATGAATGACTTTATGCCAACTTTAGTACAAAGAAGCAATTGCGAGAAGTCATGTATTAGCTATTATGCCATTCACAGCTGATTTCTCATTGGTGCTACTAAACACTGAAAAAATAAATGATATACCCCATGGGACTAAAGGTTTATCTTACTCTTTAGACCCTCACAAACAAATCCCATACTTTGTGATTGAGGTTTAGATAAGTTGATTCGTGACACCTTGTTGAATGCATAGGGAGCATGTGGTAGAGTAATTCAGAACCACGGCTTGGCAGTGAGATAGACCAGTCTCTGCCATTTCCATCTCTGTGATCTTAAACAATTTCTTGATCTCTCTAAGACTCAGTTATCTCAACTGCAAACAAGGATAATAATAGCATATGTCTCACTAGGTATTTGTAAAAATTAAATGGGTTAATATGTGGAAAGTGCTAAGCACTGTATCTGGCAAAAACTAAATATTTAATAAATGATAGATGGTAATTACCACCCAGCACTATGGTGGCATACCAAGTGAGTGCAAAGTGAGTATAAAGAAAAACCAACCTTGGCTTGTGCTCCGAGACTTTGCCATCTATTTGAATAGGCCGATATACACATAAGAAAGTAAAATCCAAAAACACGTTGAGGGAGTGTTTTTGCACACCATAGGAAATGGCTACTTATAATTTCAGGGAAGAGAAAGAGCAAAGAAAATAGATGTTAGAAAAGGAATTACAAAGGGGGATGAATGTGAAGTGAGCCAAAAAGAATGAACAGAATTTCAATAAACTGAGAATGAAATATGGGTTGAAGGAAAGACACTGAGTGAACAAGAGTTTGAAAGCAGCGGTGAGCATGGCCTGCATTGGAGGCAGTGAGGTGGAAGATTGATTGAAGTGGGGCCTCCTTTTGAAAGCAGATGAAGATCCATTCAGCTATGAAGTGATTCTAAATAGAAAGGAAGATAGACAGGAAGAAAGTTTTCTTTCTTTTACAAAAAATTAACATTTATTTTAGTACACTGAGGCAGAATATCAAAGAATAGTTTTAAGGAAAATTAATATGTATTTTATGCATTAGTACAATAAATAGCAAATTATGATGTTATGAACAGTGGAAGAAGTTGAGTTGTGATGCCATCTCCTCTGAGGACTCAGCCAGTCCTACAGAGTTTGGAAGCTGGATGACCCTTGAGAATTGTTCCTAATTGGGTGATGGGCCTGGGACTTTATACCCCACACTGATTAATCACTGGATGTAGGCCATTGTGACCATGATGTGTGACTGTGTGAGGTGGCTCCCTGAGCCAAGCCAGTCCCTAGAAGGAGCTGAGAGCTGAGGGCCACCTTCTGACAGTAATCCATGCATGTGGGGAAATAAAAGCTCCATTTCCAGAGGAGGATTTGGACAACACGCATCTACTGCAGTTGTCAATACAATACTTTTAAAGGAGACAAATGTAGAATAGTGAGAATGGTGACTTAAGATCTAGTCTAATTATTTCACTCCCATTCTTCCTATCCTTAATTTAAGACTCTTCCTTCTACAGCGATATAATGGGGAAAAGAAATTAATACAAAAAGAGCTTCTGCACAGCAAAAGAAACTATCAGCAGAGTGAACAGGCAACCTACAGAATGGGAGAAAATTTTTGCAATCTATCCATCTGACAAAGGGCTAATATCCAGAATCTACAAAGAACTTAAACAAATTTACAAGAAAAAACAATCCCATCAAAAAGTGGGCAAAGAATATGAACAGACACTTCTCCAAAGAAGACATTTATGCAGCTAACAGGCATATGAAAAAATTCTCATCATCACTGGTCATTAGAGAAACGCAAATCAAAACCACAGTGAGATACCATCTCACACCAATTAGAATGGCAATCATTAAAAAATCAGGAAACAGATGCTGCAGAGGATGTGGAGAAATAGGAATGCTTTTACACTGTTGGTGGGAGTGTAAATTAGTTCAACCATTGTGGAAGACAGTGTGGCAATTCCTCTAGAATCTAAAACTAGAAATACCATTTGACCAAGCAATCCCATTACTGGGTATATACCCAGAAGATTATAAATCATGTTACTAAAAAGACACGTGCACATGTATGTTTATTTTGGCACCATTCACAACAGCAAAGACTTGGAACCAACCCAAATGTCCATCAATAACGGACTGACTAAAGAAAATATGGCACATATACACCATGGAATACTATGCAGCCATAAAAAAGGATGAGTTCATGTCCTTTGCAGGGACATGGATGAAGCTGGAAACCATCATTCTCAGCAAACTTACACAGGAACAGAAAACCAAACACCGCATGTTCTCACTCAATAAGTGGGAGCTGAACAATGAGAACACATGGGGCAGGGGCACTGGGAGAGGGATAGCATTATGAGAAATACCTAATGTAAATGATGGGTTGATCGCTGCAGCAAACCAACATGGCACATGGGTACCTATGTAACAAACCTGCACGTTGTGCACATGTACCCCAGAACATAAAGTATAACAAAAAAAAATACACTCAAAAAAAAGTTGCGAAATTAAAATTGAATAAAAAGACCCAAATTGTGTCTCTACCATGGTTTCTTGAAAACACCAAATGTGATTTCAATTCATATACAGCAGAATCTCTTAAAATCCTTTTTCCCCATGTTTTTCTTTAATGTCTCCTATGAATGTGGGCTGCTTCTAATTTCCTCTCCTGACTTCCATCAGTGATTCAAACCCAGCCCTGCTGCTGTGGTCTCACCTTCCCTCTTTGTAGATCTATTCCAGGCTTCTCCACTGGGTACTCTATTTGCTGTCAGCAAACCTCCTTCCCACTAGTTTGTGTTCCTCTCTAATTTCTTTCCATCATTAACCTGGTATTTTACAGCCAACGTCCAAGAGCATATATGGCAGACACAATTGTATGCTGAAGGTTGTTTCCTCTCTTATCCCTGTTATGTCCCTAACACATTACTTATTATTGGAATGATGTATTTGTGTTTAGTTTCCCCATAGTTTCTTTGTAGTGTCACTCTCAATAGATACTAAATGAATGTATTGGACATCTGTAAGTTCACCATTTACTCTGGCCATTTATGTGGCAGCCATTTTTGCACAGGTATAACCTGGCAGCAACTTGCTTCTGTTATATCATGTGTCTCTTGATATCAGCCTCTGGGCTTCTATAATACTGTGATGCAGAACTCTGTCTTCCATTCATTCATGAGCAATATGAAAGCACAGGACAGTCAATACTCAAAAGGACAGCCCTGGACCAATGAGAGATGGAGCTGGTAAATAAGTGATCCCTTTCTCCAGTGGACAATTCTGGGGTACACTCTATGTGGCTCATCAGAAGGACCCTGTGAGATTGAGTCAGTTTCCCACAGTGGCGAACCATCTGAGAAGACACTCTTGTATTGGCTTTGCCTCCATCCTGGTCTTCCTGTTTCCTGAGATCACTTTCGAAACAACATATCTGCACATAAATTCTTATCTCGGTCTCTACTTTCCGGAAGAACTGAGGGAAATGATAAAGGCAATAAATGAATGAATGAGTCACTATAGAACAGAACCCGAAGGCAGGGACAGTGTTCTCAAGTAATCAAGGAAACTGCAAGAATTAATTTTTTGATAACTTCAGAGAGGTAGAAAGAGCAGTATTTTTCCAATTTTCTGTCTAACACAAAATACTTTAGATACAAATGCAGACCTCTAATTTAGACTCTGTGTGTGTGTGTGTGTTCTAGTTAGTTGGAATGCTTTAGACCTTAGAATTGAATTTCTAGATAGAGTTTCTAGACTGCTTCTGTCAAATTTTTCCTGGGGATATGTGTGTGGGGTGGAAGCAAGAAGAAAAGGGGTTAGATCTGTATCTTACAAGGCTTTTGTCAACACTGATGACTTAAAAGCAAAAATTAAATCACTATCCTTTCCTTCAGATAATGAAATGATAAAGCGGGTTATCTTGGACAATCTAAATTAACTCTTGCAATTTTGATAAACTACCACCTGCCTTTGAGCATTTACATAGGAGATACAAACTTTCATATGATAAAAAAAGCTTTATCAAAAATTTTTGCCATCTCCTTTCAAAGTGATTTTTTCAGACTGCTCACTTAGAGAGGCTTAATTTTTCTAAGCTATTGAAATTGGTGAAGGGTGAACATGAACATGACACTGACAGCTAGAATTAGACTTCTTGCAATGAGATCTGATGGTATTTTCCAGGTGCACCCACCTTCCCTTCCTCTCACTCCATACTCACGAATTTATCACCCATATTTTCCAACATTGCTTTCTGGATGTGCATTTTAGTATCCTGAATCAAAAAAGATTAAAATTATCTGAAAACCACACTATAAAATCAGCTCTGAGTACAATACTCTATTGAAATGTGTATTTAGTAAACATGAGAAGTGCAAATAGAACTAGATTCTTATGAATGCCAATTTGGAGGAGAGCTGCTCTACCTGCCTGCTGGCTAATCCACAAATATTTGACAATTGCTATGTGGGAACCATTGTGTTAGGGCCATAGCAATTACAAAGACCTTGAGTAATCCTTCCCCCATGGTGAATTCTCCTTGTACAAAAGTTAAGCACACTGAGATTTAGTGAGTCACTCCTGTTGTTTTTCACTAGGTTTGATGGGGCTTATGCTGTTGCTCTGCTTTAGCTAGAAAGTGAAGAGACATATCTCACTCTTTCTGCTCCTTCCTCCTTTCTTTTGTCTCCCTCCCTTTCCATTTCCCTTTTTTTCTCTCTCACTTTGCTTTTGAAGAATAAAGTATTGGAAGTAGACATGGTGGTTTCAGCAACGATTAGTGTCAAGTCAGAAGCTGTGAACTCCATGTACTCTGAATGATTAGGGCTAAAAGAAACCCTGGGTTGGCAACCGGCTGAAGCAGCCACATCTGGCAGAGGAGAGATGGGAGGTGGACAGCAGCCCTTTGTTTGGGCAGTTGCAGGGACAAGTAGCAAAGAAGACTTGCCCACAGGCGGGTTTGTCACAGGTGACATAGCCCAGCAGGGAAGTAGAACTGGAACTGTCCACACACACCTGTGCTTAACGCAGCTGTTGCCAGAATGCATGCCAGCATTCCAGGGCTACCACCCCAGATGCAAACTCAGTCCCAACTTGCATCAAAGAAAACATAGAATAGCTGCAAAATTACTGTCAGGCTTCTGAGTCCAAGCCAAGCCATCACATCCCCTGTGACTTGCACATATACGGCCAGATGGCCTGAAGTAACTGAAGAATCACAAAAGAAGTGCAAATTCCCTGCCCCACCTTAACTAATGACATTCCACCACAAAAGAAGTGAAAATGGCTTGTCCTTGCCTTAAGCAATGACATTATCTTGTGCCTGGCTCATCCTGGCTCAAAAAGCTCCCCCACTGAGCACCTTGTGACTCCCACTCCTGCCCGCCAGAGAACCCCCCTTTGACTGGAAATTTCCTTTACCTACCCAAATCCTACAAAACAGCCCCACACTTATCTCCCTTTGCTGACTCTCTTTTCAGACTCAGCCCACCTGCACCCAGGTGATTAAAAAGCTTTATTGCTCACACAAAGCCTGTTTGGTGGTCTCTTCACAGGGATGCGCATGACATTTTGGTGCTGTGACACGGATCAGGGGACCTCCCTTGGGAGATCAATCCCCTGTCCTCCTGCTCTTTGCTCCATGGGAAAGATCCACCTACAACCTCTGGTCCTCAGACCGACCAGCCCAAGGAACATCTCCACCAATTTTAAATCTGATAAGTGGCCTCTTTTCACTCTCTTCTCCAACCTTTCTCACTATCCCTCAACGTCTTTCTCCTTTCAATGTTGGCGCCACACTTCAATCTCTCCCTTCTCTTAATTTCAATTCCTTTCATTTTCTGGTAGACACAAAAGAGACACGTTTTATCCGTGGAGCCAAAACGCCGGTGCCGGTCACGGACTGGGGAAGGCAGCCTTCCTTTGGTGTTTAATCATTGCAGGGACACCTCTCTGATTACTCACCCACATTTCAGAGGTGTCTGACCATGCTGCGGGGACACCTATCTTGGTCCTTCACCCTTAGCAGCAAGCCCCAGTCTTCTGGGGGAGGGGCAAGCACCCCAACCCCTTCTCTCCCTGTCTCTATCCCTTCTCTGCTTTTCTGGGGGAGGGGCAAGAACCCCGACCTCTTATTTTTGTACCCCAACCTCTTATTTTTGCACCCCAACCTCTTATTTTTGTGCCCCAATCCCTTATTTCCACACCCTGACCCCTTTCCTGCTTTTTTGGAGGGCAAGAACCCCCGAACTCCTTCCCTCTGTGTCTCTACCCTCTCTTTTCTCTGGGCTTGCCTCCTTCACTATGGGCAACCTTCCACCCTCCAGTCCTCCTTCTTCTCCCTTAGCCTGTGTTCTCAAGAACCTAAAACCTCTTCAGCTCACACCTGACCTAAAACCTAAACACCTTATCTTCTTCTGCAACACCGCTTGGCCCCAATACAAACTTGACAATGGCTCTAAATGGCCAGAAAACGGCACTTTCGATTTTTCCATCCTACAAGACCTAAATAATTCTTGTGAAATGGGCAAATGGTCTGAGGTGCCTGACATCCAGGCATTCTTTTACACATCGGTCCCTCCCTAGTCTCTGTTCCCAATGCAACTTGTCCCAAATCTTCCTTCTCTCCCTCCCACCTGTCCCCTCAGTCCCAACCCCAAGCGTCGCTGAGTCTTTCCAGTCTTCCTTTTCTACAGACCCATCTGACCTCTTCCCTCCTTGCCAAGCCGAGCTAGGTCCCAATTTTTCCTCAGCCTCCGCTCCCCCACCCTGTAATCCTTTTATCACCTCCCCTCCTCACACCTACTCTGGCTTACAGTTTCGTTCTGCGACTAGCCCTCCCCCAACTGCCCAGCAATTTCCTCATAAAAAAAGTGGCTAGAGCTAAAGGCATAGTTAAGGTTAATGTTTCTTTTTCTTTATCTGACCTCTCCCAAATCAGTTAGCATTTGGGCTCTTTTTCATCATATATGAAAAACTTAGCCTAATTCATGGCCTGTTTAGCAGCAACCCTGAGACACTTTTCAGCCCCAGACCCTGAAAGGTCAGAAGGCCATCTTATTCTCAATATGCATTTTATTTTATTACCCAGCCTGCTCCTGACATTAAATAAAGCTCCAAAAATTAAATTCCAGCCCTCAAACCCCACAACAGGACGTAACGAACCTCGCCTTCAAGGTGTACAATTAGGCAGCCAAGTAGCAACTTATTTCTGAGTTGCAATTCCTTGCCTCTACCGTGAGACAAACCCCAGCCACATCTCCAGCACACAACTCCAAACGCCTGCACCACAGCTGCCAGGGGTTCCTCCAGAACCTCCTTCCCCAGGAGCTTGCTGCAAGTGCTGGAAATCTGGCCACTGGACCAAGGAATGCCCGCAGCCCGGAATTCCTCCTAAGCCATGTCCCATCTTTGCGGGACCCCACTGGAAATCGGACTGTTCAACTCGCCCAGCAGCCACTCCCAGAGCCCCTGGAGCTGTGGCCCAAGGCTCTCTGACTCCTTCCTAGACCTTCTCGGCTTAGTGTCTGAAGACTGACACTGCCCCATCGCCTTGGAAGCCTCCTGGGCCATCACAGATGCTTTGGGTAACTCTTACAGTGGAGGGTAAGTCCATCCCCTTCTTAATCAATACAGAGGTTACTCACTCCACATTACCTTCTTTTCAAGGGCCTGTGTCCCTTGCCTCCATAACTGTTGTGGGTATTGACGGCCAGGCTTCTAAACCTCTTAAAACTCCCCAACTCTGGTGCCAATTTGGATAACATTCTTTTTTAGTTATCCCCACCTGCCCAGCTCCCCTATTAGGTCAAGACATTTTAACTAAATTAGCTGCTTCCCTGACTATTCCTAGGCTACAGCCACACCTCATTGCTGCCTTTTCCCCCAGTTCAAAGCCTACTTCACATCCTCCCCTCGTATCCCCCAACCTTAACCCACAAGTATAGGATACCTCTATTCCCTGCTTGGCGACTGATCATGCACCCCTTACTATCTCATTAAAACCTAATCACCCTTACTCCACTCAACACCAATATCCTATCCCGCAGCATGCTTTAAAAGGATTAAAGCCTGTTATCACTCACCTGTTATAGCATGGCCTTTTAAAGCCTGTAAACTCCCCTTACAATTCCCCAATTATACCTGTCCTAAAACCAGACAAGGCTTACAAGTTAGTTCAAGATCTGCACCTTATCAACCAAATTGTCTTGCCTATCCACCCCGTAGTGCCAAACCCATATACTCTCCTATCCTCAATAATTCACAACCCATTTTTCTGTTCTGGATCTCAAACGTACTTTCTTTGCTATTCCTTTATACCCTTCATCCTAGCCTCTCTTTGCTTTCACTTGGACTGTCCCTGACACCCATCAGGCTCAGCAAATTACCTAGGCTCTACTGCCACAAGGCTTCACAGACAGCCCCCATTACTTCAGTCAAACCCAAATTTCTTCCTCATCTGTTACCCATCTCAGCATAATTCTCGTATAAAAACACACATGCTCTCCCTGCTGGTCACGTCCAGCTAATCTCCCAAACCCCAATCCCTTCTACAAAACAAAAGCTCGTTTCCTTCCTAGGCATGGTTAGTGAGGACAGAATTCTTACACAAGAGCCGGAACTGCGTCCTGTAGCCTTTCTGTTCAAACAACTTGACCTTACTGTTTTAGCCTAGCCCTCATGTCTGCACGCAGCACCTGCCACTACTTTAATACTGTTAGAGGCCCTAAAAGTCACAAACTATGCTCAACTCTCTACAGTTCATGACTTCCAAAATCTATTTTCTTCCCCCAACCATCGCTCAGGACAATGCTTATGCTGATAAGTTAGCTAAAAAAGCAGCTAGCATTTCAACTTCTATCCCTCATGGCAATTTTTCTCCTTCACATCGGTCACTCCCACCTACTCCCCCGCTGAAACTTCCACCTATCAATGTCTTCCCACACAACACAAATGGTTCTTAGACCAAGGAAAATATCTCCTTCCAGTCTCACAGGCCCATTCTATTCTGTCGTCATTTCATAACCTCTTCCATGTAGGTTACAAGCTGCTAGCCTGCCTCTTAGAGCCTCTCATTTCCTTTCCATCGTGGAAATCTATCCTCAAGGAGATCACTTCTCAGTGCTCCATCTGCTATTCTACTACTCCTCAGGAATTTCTCAGGCCCCCTCCCTTCCCTACACATCAGGTTGGAGGTTTTGCCCCCACCCAGGATGGGCAAATTGACTGTACTCACATACCTCCAGTCAGGAAACTAAAATACCTCTTGGTCTAGATAGACACTTTCACTGGATAAGTAGAGGCCTTTCCCACAGGGTCTGAGAAGGCCACTGCAGTCATTTCTTCCCGTCTGTCAGACGTAATTCCTCAGTTTGGCCAGTTTTGCCTCGCACAAGGTCTCTTCTTCCTCTGTGGATCCTCTACCTACATGTGTCTACCTGTTAATTGGACAGGCACATGCACACTATTTTTTCTTACTCCCCAAATTCAGCTTTCAAATGGGACTGAAGAGCTAGCTCCCTGTTCCCCTCATGACACTGACATGACAAAAAAAAGTTATTCCACTAATTCCCTTGCTGGTTGGTTTAGAACTTTCTGCCTCCACTATTGCTCTCGGTACTGGAATAGCAGGCATTTCAACCTCTGTCATGACCTTCCGTAGCCTGTCTAATGACTTCTCTGCTAGCATCACAGACATATCACAAACTTTATCAGTCCTCCAGGCCCAAGTTGACTCTTTAGCTGCAGTTGTCCTTCAAAACCACTGAGGCCTTGACTTCCTCACTGCTGAAAAAGGAGAACTCTCTATATTCTTAAATGAAGAGTGTGTTTTTAACCTAAATCAATCTGGCCTGGTGTATGCCAACATAAAAAAACTCAAGGATAGAGCCCAAAAACTTGCCAACCAAGCAAATAATTATGCTGAACCCCCCTGGGCTCTCTCTAATTAGATGTCCTAGGTCCTCCCAATTCTTAGTCCTTTAATACCTGTTTTTTCTCCTTCTCTTATACGGACCTTGTGTCTTCCGTTTAGTTTTTCAATTCATACAAAACTGCATTCAGGCCATCACCCCACAATATCCCCTCTTACCACAAGACCTCCCTTCAGCTTAATCTCTCCCACTCTAGGTGCCCATGCCACCCCTAATCCCACTTGAAGCAGCCCTGAGAAACATCGCCCCCTCTCCATACCACCCCCCAAAAATTTTCGCTACCCCAACACTTCAACACTATTTTGTTTTATTTTTCCTGTTAATATAAGAAGGCAGGAATGTCAGGCCTCTGAGCCCAAGCCAAGGCATGGCATCCCCTGTGACTTGCACGGTATATGCCCAGATGGCCTGAAGTAACTGAAGAATCACAAAAGAAGTGCAAATGCCCTGCCCTGCCTTAACTGATGACATTCCACCACAAAAGAATTGAAAATGGCCGGTCCTTGCCTTAAGCGATGACATTATCTTGTACCTGGCTCATCCTGGCTCAAGAAGCTCCCTCATTGAGCACCTTGTGACCCCCACTCCTGCCCTCCAGAGAACAACCCCCCTTTGACTGGAATTTTCCTTTACCTACCCTAATCCTATAAAACAAACCCACACTTATCTCCCTTTGCTGACTCTCTTTTCGGACTCAGCCTACCTGCACCCAGGTGATTAAAAAGCTTTATTGTTCACACAAAGCCTGTTTGGTGGTCTCTTCACACGGACGCGCATGACAATTACTTGCATGTTAACAGGAATAAAAGTGAGTAGAAGAAATGAAATAATTCACCCTTGATATGTCTCATTAAAACTTTGGAATGACTTTTCATTCCACCTGATTTTTCAGATTTTATTCTCACAGATGAAAAAAAGTTTTTAATGTCACAAAATGTTTGATTGAAGAAGTAAACAACATTGAGTAACTGACACTTTCAGACACTAGCTTTTATCTTTTGGACAGGAGGCAAGTTAATCTCAAGGAGTCAATTGCATCTTCCAACAAAGCAGGAAAGTATCAAAATATTTACAAACATGAAACAAATATTTTTTGTTTCAGGCAACAATGTTCTTGGTCTAACCTTTGAAACTTAAGGATGTCACAGTAAATACTGATCTTTCTCCATGCATAAAATTTTATTGTTGAATTTATGCAACAAATATTTATTGAGTACCTGCCCTGTGCTAGGCACACAGCTGTTACTTGTTAATTTGCTACAATATTAGGAAAATATGCAATCAGACTTTGACCAAAATCATTTATGTTTTTGTTTTGTTTTTCTTTAACAGAAAAGGTAGAGAAAATAATTCCAACACAACTCAAAGCACTGTGAAGAGACATTCGAATGAGCTTGGTAGGCAATAAGCCTAATAGAACACACACATGAAAGAGACCAAGACACCTCTCTATGACAAACCATGGGCCTTTGGCATTTTTTTTCTCTTCTCATCTTTATGACAACCACAGTAATTAAGGCAACAGTAGGGTCTTAAGGTTAAAAGCAATTGGAAATTAATTTCATAATATCTATTAGTATTCATGTTAGGATGTTTAAAATGCTGTTGAGACTCATTGTTTAATGCACTTTTTTAAGCGAAATAAAATTTAAGAGTTAAAATGTTTTCATGTAAACTTGCTCTTATAAGCTTATTTTTCTTAAACTACTTTAGGCATGATTAACATTCAGAAAGTTGTACATAGTTAATATACACAACTTGATGAGTTAGGAGATAAGTATACATCCATGACATTATCCCAACAATCTATGCCATAAACATATCCTAACCTCCAAAATTTTCCTCTCACCCTTTTTGCTAGTTATTATTATTATTCATGTGTGTTTACACTTAAGATCTACCCTCTTAGCAAATTTTTATGTATACATTACAGTATTGTTAACTGTAGGCACTATGCTGGACTGATCTCTAGGACTTGCATAACTGAAATCTTGCACACTTTGACTAATCTCCCCATTTCATCTTCTCTCAAGCCTGGGTAATCACCATCCTACTCTCTGCTGCTATGAGTTTGTCTATTTTTGATTCCTGATATAAGTGGTATCATGTGATATTTGTCCTTCTGTATCTGGCTTATTTTACTTAGTATACATCTTCCAGGTGCATCACGTTGTAGCAAATGGCAGGATTTCTCTTTTCTTAAGACTGAATATTTCATTGTATGTATATACCATGTGTTCTTTATCATTTCATCCATTGATGAATATTTCGGTTGCTACTGTGCTTTCACTATTGTGAATAATACTGCAGAAGGTACAGATGCATACAGACAACGCATGAAGGTGAACATGGAGGTGCAGATATCTCTTTGAGATTCTGATTTTGATGCCTTTGGATAGATACCTAAAAATGGGATGCCTGGATCATACTGTAGTTTCATTTTTAATTTTTTGAGGAAATTCCATACAGCCCTCCATAAGAGCTGCACAAACTTACATACCCACCAATAATGTACAAGGTTTGATCATATATAAATGGATTTATTCCTGGACTCTTTATTCTGTTTTATTGGTCTGTCTGTTTTTATGCTAGTACCATACTATATTAATCCATTCTCATGCTGCTTTGAAGAAATACCGAAGACTGGGTAATTTGTAAAGGAAAGAAGTTTAATTAACTAGTAGTTCTACAGGACTGGGGAGGCCTCAGAAAACTTACAATCATGGCAGAAGGGGAAGAAAACACATCCTTCTTCACATGGCAGCAGAAAGAAGAAGGGCAGAGTGAAGGGGGAGAAAAACCCCTTATAAAACCATCAGATCTCACAATAACTTCCTATCACGAGAACAGCATGAGGGTAACCTCACCCATGTTTAAATTACCTCCAACCAGGTCTCTCCCACAACATGTGGGGATTATGGGAACTATAATTCGAGATGAGATTTGGGTGGGGACAGAGCCAAACCATATCATTGACGCAGCCCCTCCCAAATCTTGTTATCCTTACATTTCACAACACAATTATGCCCTTCCAACAGTCCTCCAAAGTCCTAACTCATTTCAGTATTAACTCAAAGTCCAAGTCCAAAGTCTTGTCCGAGTCAAGGCAAGTCCCTTCTGCCTATGAGCCTGTGAAATCAAAATCAAGTTAGTTTCTTCCTGGATACAAAGGGGGTACAGGCATTGGGTAAACATACTTGTTCCAAATGAGAGAAACTGACCAAAACAATGAGACTACAGTGCCCATACACGTCTAAAATTTAATAGGGCAGTCATTAAATTTTAAAGTTCCAAAGTGATCTCCTTTGATTCTGTGTCTCATATGCAGGGCACACTGATACAAGAGGTGGGCTCCCCTGGCCTTGGGCAGCTCTGCTCCTGTGGCTTTGCAGGGTACAGCCCTGCTCCTGGCTGCTTTCACAAGCTAGTGTTTAATGTTTTCAACTTTTCCAGGTGCATGGTGCAAGCAGTCAGTGGATCTACCATTCTGTAGTCTGGAGGACAGTGGCCCTCTTCTCACAGCTCTGCTAGGCAGTCCCCCAGTGGGGTCTTTGTGTGGGGGCTCTGACCACAGGCTCAACACTACATGTAAGCCACCCAGGCTTGTGGTTTGTACCCTCTGAAGCAACAGCCTGAGATGTACGTTGACCCCTTTTAGCCATAGCAGGGACACAAGGCACCATGTCCCAAGGCTCCACAGAGCAGGGAGACCTGGGCCCAGACCATGGAACCATTTTTCTCTCCTAGGCCTCTGGGTCTGTGGTGGGAGGGGCTGTCATGAAGGTAGGTGTCTGACATACCCTGGGGACATTTTTCCCATTGTCTTGATGATTGGCATTTGGCTCCTTGTTACTTATGCAAATTTTTGTAGCTGGCTTGAATTTCTTCCCAAAAAATCAGGTTTTCTTTTCTATCACATCATCAGGCTGCAAATTTTCCAAACTTTCATGCTTTTCTCCCTCTTGAATGCTTTGCCGCTTAGAAATTTCTTCCACCAGATATGCTAAATCATCTCTCTCAAGTTCAAAGTTTCACAGATCTCTAGAGCGGGGCAAAATGCTGTCCCTCTTTGCTAAAGCATAGCAAGAATCACCTTTATTCCAGTTCCCAACAAGTTCCTCATCTCCATCTGATATCACCTCAACCTGAACTTTATTTTTCTTATCACTATCAGCATTTTGGTCAAAGCCATTCAACGGGTATCTAGGAAGTTCCAAACTTTCCCACATTTTCCTGTATTCTTCTGAGCTCTCCAAATTGTTCCAACCTCTGCCTGTTACCCAGTTCCAAAGTCCCTTCCACATTTTTGGGTGGTGTTACAGCAGTGCCCCACTCTCTGTGGTAGCAGTTCACTGTATTAGTCTGTTCCCATGCTGCTGTGAAGAAATACCCAACACTCCATAATTTATAAAGGAAAGATGTTTAATTGACTCACAGTTCTGCAGGGCTGGCAGGCCTCAGCAAACTTAAAATCATAGCAGAAGGGGATGCAAATATATCCTTCTTCATATGGTGGCAGCAAAGAGAAGTGCAAAAGAAACAGGGGGAATGCCCCTCATAAAACCATCAGATCTCATGATAACTCACTCACTATCATGAGAACAGCATGAGGGTAACTGCACCCATGATTAAGTTACTTCCCACAAGGTATCTCCCATGACGTGTGGGGATATGGGAACAAATCAAGATGAGATTTGGGTCGGGACACAACCAAACCATATCACATACTGTTTTGATTAGTCTAGCTTTGTAACATACTTTTATGTAAGAAAACATACTGTCTCCAGATTTTTTTCTTTTAGAAACAGAGTCCTGCTCTGTCACTCAGGCTGGAGTACAGAAGCATGATCTTAGCTCACTGCAGCCTCCACTCCTGAGCTCAAGTGATCCTCCCACCTCAACTGGGACTATAGGTGTATACCACCACACCCAGCATATTTTTTATGTTTAATTTTGTAGAGACAGGACCTCACTGATTTGCCCAGGCTGGTTGTGAACTCCCGGACTCATGCAATTATACCATCTCAGCCTCAAAAATTGCTGCAATTATAAGCTTGAGACATGGATTTCTGGCCTCCAGGTTTCTTCTTGCTCAAAACTGCTGTCGTGATTCAGGGTCTTCCATGGTTCTACATAAATTTTATATTCCCATATAATAAATGCTGCTGGGAGAACTGGCTAGCCATATGCTGAAAATTAAAACTGGACCCCTTCCTTACACCTTATACAAAAATTAACTCAAGATGGATTAAAGACTTAAATGTAAAACTCAAAGCTATAAAAACTCTAGAAGAAAATCTAGGTGATACCATTCAGGACATAGGCACAAAGATTTCATGATGAAATTGCCAAAAGCAATTGCAACAAAAATAAAAATTGACAAATGGGATCTAATTAAACTGAAGAGCTTCTGCACAGCAAAATAAACTATCATCAGAATGAACAAGCAACCTACAGAACAGAAGAAAATTTTTGCAACCTACCTATCTGACAAAGGTCTAATATCCAGAATCTACAAGGAACTTAAACAAATTTACAAGATAAAAACATGTAACCTCATTAAAAAGTGGGCAAAAGATATGAAGAGACACTTCTCAAAAGAAGACATTCATGTGGCCAACAAACATGAAAAGAAGCGCAACATCACTGAACATTAGAGAAATGCAAATCAAAACCACAATGAGATACCATCTCACGTCAGTCAGAATGGCGATTATTAAAAACTCAAGAAACAGCAGATGCTGGCAAGGTTGAGTAGAAATAGGAACGCTTTTACATTGTTGGTGGGTGGGAATGTAAATTAGTTCAACCATTGTGGAAGACAGTGTGGCAATTCCTCAAATATCTAGAACCAGAAGTACCATTTGACCCAGCAATCTCATTACTGGGTATATACCCTAAGGAATAGAAATCATTCTACTACAAAGATATATGCACATGTATGTTCCATTGCAGCACACTATTCACAATAGCAAAGACCTGGAATCAACCCAAATGCCCATCAATGATAGACTGAAAAAAGAAAATATACATATACACTATGGAATACTATGCAGCCATAAAAAGGAATGAGATCATGTCCTTTGCAGACACATGGATGGAACTGGAAGCAATTATCCTCAGCAAGCTAGTGCAGGAACAGAAAACCAAACACCATGTGTTCTCACTTACAAGTGGGAGCTGAACAATGAGGACATGTAGACGGCACAGGGAAGGGAACAACACACACTGGGGCCTCTTGGATAGTGGGATGGGGAGAGGGAGAGCATTGGGAAAAATAGCTAATGCATGCTGGGCTTGATACCTAGGTGATAGGTTGATAGGTTCAGCAAACTGCCACGGCACATGTTTACCTATGTAACAAACCTGCACATCCTGCACATAAACTCTGGAACTTCAAATTAAAATTAAATTAATAAAAAAGATTTTTAAAATGCCATTCAACTTTTAATAGGGATTGCACTGAATCTGTAAATCATGCTGGATAATATAAACATTTTAACAACATTAATTCTTCTAACCTATGAACATTAATTTATTTCCATTTATTTGTGTCTGCTTTAATTTCTTTCATCAGTACTGTATAGCTTTCAACGTACAAGTTTTCAGTGAACCTCACTGAGTAAGCTTATTCCTAAGATTTTTATTCTTTTTGATGCTATTGTAAAAGGCAAAGTTTATTAATTACCTTTTGGGATAGTGTGCTGTGTCTAGAAATGCAACTGATTTTTGTATATTGATTTTGTATCCTGCAACTTTACTGAATTTATTATTTTTAACCATATTTTTGTGAAATATTCAGGGTTTTCTATATACAAGATCATGTCATCTGCAAACAGATAATTTTATACTTCCATTTTTATTTAGATGCCGTTTATTTCTTCTTTCTTAATTGCTCTAACTAGGACTTGCAGTACAATATTTAACAGTAGTGTCAAGAGTGAACATCCTTGCCTTGTTCCGGGTCTTGTTCTAAATCTTTTCCGATTTAGATTTTCACTACCATGTTAACTGTGGGCTTTTTACTATAGTCTTTATTATGTTGAAATAAGTTCCTTCTATATGTAACTTGTCTATATTGAAAGAGTGTTGAGTTTTGCCAAATGCATTTTTTGCATCTATTGAGATAATTGTTTGATTTTTATCCTTTATTCCATTAAGACATCACTGAAACTCCCATTGAACAGCTACTTCCCATTTCCCACTTTCCCAGCCCCCGGCCAGCACCATTTTACTCTCTGAGTGTAAGTCTGGCTATTTTAAATATGCAGTCTGTTTTCTATGGAGGATGTAGCATCAGGCCCAAATAATGCTTTAAATGTGAATTGGAGAAGGCTTTCTCAAACTTAAGAATTTTTAAAGTTAGTATATGTTTAATATATCTATAAGAAGTAAAATAAATATAAAACCATTTTTGTAAATTTTACAAACCAAAATAGTAAACATAAAATCACACAAAATGAAAATTTTAGTCACAATGATCAGGGACTCAGAATTAAAAGATATATGATAAAATAGTTACAACTCTTACTTTCATAGGGAACAAAATTCTTTACGACTGCTTCGATGCTGACTTGTGCTCTTTATGTACAGTAAAAAATATTTCCTTTAAAGGTCTTCTTTCATGGCATTCTTCTCGCAAAACATGCAAAGTGATTTGGGGTTCAATAATTGGGCTTCATCAAGCTCCACTGAAACCAACCAATTCTCAATTCTCAACTCATGCGTCAAGATTTCATTTAACCAACCAATCATTTTTCCTTGTGAAAAGTTCTGGCTTTTGCTCCTGTGAGTTCTGCCCTTGTCTTTGTATTTTCTTCTGCATAAATAAACCCTCAGTGTTTTAAAGTAATTGCCTCAGAGTTATTCTTTAACAGTTAATCCAAACACGTCTTCCTGCAGACCGGCCCTCTCTGATTTAAATCAGATTTTCTCTGTCCTCTCAGACAGAAACCACGGCAGAGCACTTGTTCAGTCTCCAAGTCATTATGTTTTATTAGTCAAGTTTAATCATATTCTTAAATTAAATGCCATCAAGGATATTAAAAAGACCACACTTTTTAATGATTGTACACTTGTTTAAGATATTGTTGCGTACAAAAAATTATTTTAAAATTTAGTTTTAAATTGTAAATAATGGGGTTTGATATCAAAATGTCTTCCCTTTTCTCATATTTTCTGTTTGGAGAAATTCACATCATTGTAAAAATACAAGTTTTTTGGCATCAATGATATAGGCTTCATAAATATTATCACGTCTATCTTTTTTTAAAATTCTGAATTGCTTTGCTGCTTTCAAGGACATTATGTGTAGAGAATTTTGACTAACACATCATTTCACTTAAAACATTGAGGCACATTAGAACTTAGAAAATACACTTCAATAAATACAGCTTTGAAATATTTTTGGCTTGTATTCTGTAATTTACATCTTTATTAATAGCACCAACAGTTTCTATATGAGCACACACTGCATCTAATTGGGTTTTAATGGCATAATGGCAATGACTGGACTTTCCCATTGTGTATTCTGTAATGGTTCAAATTTGCATTTAGTAAATATGTTTTCAAAACAATTCAATATTTCATTGAAGCCAATGAGTAGTAATCATATAACCTTTCAATAATGTCAGAAAAGAAAAAACTAAGTGATAGTAAAAGAGTTTTATGCTTCATTTTTGCTACCAAGTTTAAAGAATATATATAACAAGAAATTTAGAATGCCTTAGAATATTTTTCAAGAATCTTTTGTAGCAATCATTATGTTTTCCATGTTTTCCAATTCAGATACCTTAGGATTCCAGGCTTCAAAAAATTTTTTGGTCTAGATTTATTATTTATATATAGTTTTATAAATCAACCAATATATACATAATACTTCCTCAGGATTTGGTTTTGCATTTCATTCCCTAAATAATGTGCAGTATTGCAATATTACTTATTGTCAATGTTTGTATTTCGCATACAAGTTCTGCCACAATGCTCTCAAATTTGGCTTTGGTTTTCTTCTAAATGTCCACTCTCAAACACATAAAGCTTCCTGGATGACTTTCTGGATGGTAGACTTCAACTTGCCAAAAACTGAATCATGTATTATAAGTTCAAAAACAGTATATGAATATTTTTATCACTAAATGTATAATTTTTGATTTTAACATTTATAATTACATCTATAAAATATTTTAGTTTATATACAATACTACTGTTAATGAGTGTTTCGCTTTGTTCTTTTTGTTAAATTGCTATAAATGCTTCCATGTGTATACTCACTTTCCATCTTCAGTTGATTTTTAATCCCTCAAGAGTTTACAAAATAAAAAAGTGCAGAAGCACTGGAGAAAATAAACTGACCAGTATATAATGTTTTAATAATTATTCATTATTTTGAATAACTTATGTTAAATAAATTTCTGAAAATTTTATATTAGTATTGTCATTTGAAAAACTAAATTGTTTTTACTTATCCAGGCTATGTACTTAGATCAGCAGACAACATGTTTGATATAAGTCCTTTGTGATTTTCTTTTTTAATTCTTTAATAGTGGTTTTGATGTAGATTTACAGTTAATTCACCCATGTTTCATCTGAACTCTAACTGTGATTACATTCTACCTATGCTTGGACTTCCAAAGTACTTCTAAATTTTTCTAACTTTTAATCTATTTTCTCTGAAATGTTATTCGATGAATACAATAGTTGTATTTTCTTTTAAAATTGTTTTCTGACAGCAACCAATTGAAGAAAACCTTTTTTGATATCTTAAACTTGTTTAGCTCTTTATAATTTAAAACAAATTTGAATAGATTCATGTAATATCTTGCTAAATTTTATTAGAAATTAATTTTTTGTATTAACAATTGGCAATTTTTTGTAACAATAAACAATAGTTATTTAATTTGTGGATTATTACATGATAATCTGTAATTTATATGTATGCAGTACTTTGGAGATTAGCAATGACATATATTTTTTTCAAAGTGATTCATATCATATTTGTACACTTAATAATTCAGAAATACCATTCACCACAGTAAACAAATGGCAGATGAACTAAATTTTAGAATGTCTAATTTATCCATGTATTAATATTAATATGAAATTAAAACCATAAATGTTTACAAATCACTAAGTATATCAGCCATATAAACAGCATCTTATCTAGTGGCAAAGTGAATTTTAGATATGATCAGATCAAGGTTTCTGAATCATCAAACTTGCCCCCTCTTTCATAAGTTAATGTGGCATGGAATTTCATGTGTGTGTGTATATATATATATACACACACACACACATATACATATATATGTAAAATATGTGTCTTAGATGACATAATTTAGCACCATTAGTCAGAAAATAATTCCCATAATATGTTCATTTTTCTAGAATAAGACTCCCTCACTCTCAGAAAATTGTCAACATAAATATTTAAATAGTTCACCTTTGAAGTCAAAAGGTATAGTAAAAATACTGACATGTTACAGTATGAAGAAGATATCTGCGATGTGAATCGTGTTCTGATGTGACGTTCTGGCGTCGTGCACAACCTGTACAATTGAACATAACAGCTCTATGAATTGGAATCTGCCCCTTAATTAAAAGATGCAAACAAGAGGGAAAAATTTTACGTAATGTGTTCTTGACTGCTTGAACAAAATTGATCGGAACTCAGGCAACTGTCCTGAGGCAGGCTAATCACTGCCCCTCACATATAAATGTAACATTAGGACCAAGACAGAATTTTTTTGGGGGGTAGGTGAACCAGAAACATTGAAAACCAGACGGCAGTTACCATGTTTCACAGAATGAATAGAAAGAGCAAACAAAAAAGCCTGCACTTCAGAGTGTGGGGAAAATGTGAAGAGTTTGATGTCATCCTAATGCCTAGTTCCAGGCCATACCAGGGGCCTGGCTGCATCTCTGACTCTGGATCTCATAGGCCAAACTTGCATTCATTGGTAGAGGGGTACCTGGAGAAACAAATAGACATACACACACACATGCACATGTGTACAAACACATACACTTTTTTGTCTGCTTTTAAATAAGAAAAACTACCAGTCACCACTCCTTTGTCTAACAGACACAGAAAGTCACTCAGGAGCAGTTTTTTTCTGATTTTTTTTTTCACAACACTTGAGTACTGCTTCTAAGTTATGAAAATATAAAATTGATAAGACACCCAAGGCCCTAGAGAAGGGGACAGAGCATCCTGTGGTCCAATTAATGCTGCCCTCCTAGAGGCTGTCTCCTAATATCCTAATATGCAGAGGTAAGTGCTATCTAGAAGCAGGCTGAGGGGCAAGGCACCCCATGAGACAGAGGTTGATTACAGTCTCTTCCCTTTTCAGGTTTAACATAACTAGGACCTTTATGATAGATGGTGGTGGATTTGGAAACAGGTCTGACCCCTTTGGATGGAGGAAGCCCAATTCATGAAGTAGAGAACTCTTTCAAGGAGAGATTGGATTTCCTATTAACGTGAAAAGCGGGTGGACTGAAAGCTTAATTAGAAAATAAAAGAGACATATTCATATTTGTACTGCATGTAGAGCTCAGATAAGTCCTGATTCTAATCAATTTTTCTTTGAATTAAATGACCTAGAGTTATCTTCATTATATGCAACCAAAGGAGGCCTCACTAATACAGAAGAGTTATATTCTGGGGACACAAACTGATCTAAACTCATGTCAAGCTTGCCTGTTCTATTAGTGAATTCTACCTCGAACTATTAATGTTTTATAATAGTCCATAAACTGTGAAACAGTATATTACATTCAGTAATGACAATAATACAATATAAAAAGGTAATATGGTTAAGTCTTTTTGTGACCAGCTTTCCCCACAGGAAAAGCAAAATGAATTGGAATCTCTCCTGTCAAAGGCCAGAGATGATTTGTCACCCAAAAGCCTCTCCAAACACTTAGTTTATATGGATGTTGGTAAATTAACCCGGAGCAACATGTTAGTGTGTGGAAGGAGGTTGCTTAAAATCTACTCCTCAATTTATTCAATAATTTTACAATAAATCAACTGCCTTTTCCAAGCAGTAAAATGTTTCTGTTAAACAAACAGAACCAAATCGAAGAAACAGTTTGATTGGCTAACCATTACTATTTTGTTGTTCCCTGTAAAATGTTATAGTGAGTACATTTATATTTTTGTGGTTGCATTGCTTAAAGAAAACTACTGCAGTAGCTTTGATTTACTAACCTAATTTATACACATATGGACTGCCACTCTCAGCTGCATTTATCTTCTTTAGTTATCCCAGTCATTTCTAAATTCCAGTGTTGTAACTCTCTGTAATGCCATTATTTTTCTTTAATACTGATAAAACACAGATAACTTCACAAAAAAGTTATCTATTTTTGACGAAAATTTCAATATATAAGCAAAGTTGGTCATACAGTAACTTTAGGCTTTTTAGAGTGCTCTATTCTTTTTTATAGTTGAGTAGAAGATCTCTTCAATTTCAATTGCATCACCCTAGATCATATTCAAATAGCTTGTTTCATTTTTAATTCGAAATGTTAGGTCATACTTTTCCAGCTCCCTGTTGAGAATGACATTGTTTAGAAAAGGATTGTGAATAAGTTAGTTATTAGTAGAAGGAGCTGATAAAACAATATTTACTGCATCCTTTTTTATTCTTGTTGCAAAATATGTTAATGCATACCAGACTGATAAGAAAAATAGTAGCAGCAACAGCCATATATTAGATAATGTCCTGGCAGGTTCTATTAAAATGTGGAAATTCAAAGACAGTGTACTGTCTCCTGGGTCAAGTTGTATTTGTTTTTTCCAGAATACAAATGCCACCTATTTGTGGGAGGTTTCTTTGCAAAGTGTATATTTAAAAAAGCAAAAACAAATAAACAAAATCACAGAGAAATTTAGGATTGAGTGAGACATAGTCACCAAATATAGAACTGATTCATTTATCTGCACTACAGATTTAGCAAGTGGATTCTGGCTGATTTTAAGAAAATAAATATGACAAGGGAACACTGTTATATTTGATATTTTCCCCACTGGCATTGCTTTTATTTCCAAACTTTTATAATTTGGTTCCTTAATATATTCATATTTCTTGGGATTACCTAAAAGTTTTAACCTTAGAATTATCTTTTATTTGTGCCATTGAAATGGAGTACATTAAAAGGGAGCTTCTGAGGAAGAACTAATTCACAAAAGCAAGTTTGAAAAGAGAACATGAAAATAATTTTTAGGTATATAACGGTGAAAATAAAGAATGTGTCATAGTTATAAAATAAAAAATAAATTGTGTCAGAAGTTTGAACAGAATAATCAAAATAAAAGTCAAACATTAAATTTTGGAGAAGAAAACCATCACAAATGAAATAAAAGAAAATAATCCCAGTAGAGTAACATATACTCAAATGAGAAACAAATGAGAGAAAGATAGTGGGAGTGGGGGTGCTTAGTTTAGAAACTTCTTGTTTCTACTCTGTTCATTTAGGGCTGATATTTTCTCTTGAGTCAAGGCCTCAGGTCCACCCCATATTATTTAGATTTCCCTCCTCTAACCTCTGAAAGCAGTCTATGTATTTTTCTAGCACAGGACTTTTTACATGCACTGTAACTGTTGATTTTCGTTTTTTCTCATTGACTGAGGACCAGGGATCAAGTCTTATTTTTTCTGTATCTCCAGTGCCCAGCACAGTGCCTGGCCAAAATAACTACTCATAATTATTTGTTGGAGGAATGAATAAATTCCAAGTTTACAATTCCTACAAACACCTAATGAGTGAATGAAAATCACGGAGTTTTACTTGGCATTCAGGACACCACAGTCTCTCGGGGTTTTTCCTACCTTATTGGCTGTCCCTTCTCTTTCGCCTTTGCTCATTCCACCTCATCATCCAGATCTCTTAAGTTTCAAATGTCCCAAGACTCAGTCCTTATTTAGATCTCTTCTCTCCTATTAATACTCAAATCTTTGAGGATCTCAATCAGTGTCTCACGGCTTTACATGACTAAAGACTCACAAATGTATAACTTCCGTCCAGACCTCTCCTCAAAACCCCAGTCATTTATATCCAACTGCCTACTGTTGATTTCCACTAGACGTCTAATGAGCACTTTCAACCTAGCATGTCCAGAACAAAACTCCTGATTTCTTACCTACCAAACCTATTCAGATAATGGCAACTCCATCCCTGAACTGATAGACCAAAAATCTGGAGTTATTCTTTTCTCACATTTCATATTCAATAGGTCAGCAAATACTCTGATCTCTGCTTCAAAAATATAACCAGGACTTATCACCTTCTTACTACCTCTCCTGCTATCACTCTGACAAGCCTCCTTATTGGTGCTGTTCTTACTTCCACCTTTTCCAGCCCTTTGTGTTTATTCCCAGTGCAACAGTCAGAATAATCCTGTTACACGTAAGTGTAAGATTCGTGCTCAGACCACCCCCCATAGCATCCTAGCTCACTCAGTCAAAGCAAAAGTCAATTTAATGGCTTAAGGGCCCCACGATCTGGCCTCTCTCCCACTTCATCTCTTGCTATGGTTCACTCAGCTTTAGCCATTCTGGCTTCCTTGAAATTCTTCTAATGAACCTTTCCTGACCTTCTCACAATTGCAAACCTTCCCTATAAAACTTCCTTAACTTATAACCATCTGATATCCTTTAAGATTAACTTTTATTGTCTATTTCTCTTTACTAGATGTAAGCCCTGTGAGGTCAGGAATTTGTGTTTTATTCAATACATATCTCCAGTGTTTAGAAGGGTGTTTGGCACATACTAGGTGTTCAAGAAACATTTAATAAATAAATAAGTGAAAAATTCATTCATTTGCATATTTCACAAATATTTATTGAGAACCCACTATGTTTCAGGTACTGTTCTAGGCTGCTTAATTCCGTCCCACTGCAATAACCTGCCCCTGGGTTTTTGGTCAATAATGCTTACCTTTTGCTGGTGTTGAGCATAATTTAATGAATCAACTCATTTTCCATTCCCTCTAGATCATTATGTATGCATCTTTTCATCTGCTCTCCCAGTTGGTTTATTATTATCATTATTTATTACTTCCCACCTTCATTTGTCTTTCTCTCTTTCCAGAAGTGAGACAAAAGTCACTTAACCAATTTAAGTACTAAAGGAGAGAGAGACATATGTTTTAAACTGAACTTGGATATGATGACAAACAAGCTGTGTTGGCCTTTGATGCTTATAAGCATCTAAGTCTTGTTCAAATCATTAAAATACTGTCATCTGCCTTTTGATTCCTTTAACTCACTTCTATTTGTTAAAAAATTTTTTGTATATTTAGGGAATATATGTGTAGATTTCTTACATACATATATCATGTAGCAGTGAAGTCTGGGCTTTTAGTGTACCCATCACCCAAATAGTGAACACTACCTCCAATAGGAAATTTTTCAACCTTCACTTGTCTCCCACCCTCCCATCTTTTGTACTCCCACATTCTATTATGCCGTTCTGTATGCCCATGGGTACCCATTATTTAGCTCCCACTTGTAAGTGAAGATATGTGATATTTGACTTTCTATTGCTGAGTTATTTAACTTACAATAATGGCCTCTAGTTCCATCCATTTGCTACAAAAGACATGATTTTATTTTTCATGGCTGAGTAGTATTTCATGGTGTATGTGGATGTATCTATATCTTTCATCTGTATAATAAATATAATATATAGATACATTTATATATAGGTGTATGTTTATATATAGGTGTGTGTATATATATGTGTGTGTATTTTCTGTATTTCATCCTCTGTTGATGGACACTTATGTTGATTCTATATCTTTTTTATTGTGAATAATACTGCCTTAAATATACAAGTGCAGGTGTCATTTTCCTTTGGTTATATATGCAGTAGTGGGATTGCTGGATTGAATGGTAGTTCTATTTTTAGTTCCTTGATAAATCTCCACACTGTTTCCCATGAAGGTTGTACTACTTTACATTCCCACCAACACTGTATAAGTGTTCCCATTTCTCCACATCATTGCCAATATCTGTTATTCTTTGACTTTTTAATAAATAGCTCTTCTGACTGGGATTAGATGGTAGCTCTTTGTTGTTGTTGTTTGAGAAAAGGTCTCACTGTGTTGGAGTGCAGTGCAATGAACATGGCTCACTGCAGCCTTGATCTCCTGGGCGCAAGTGATCCTCTCTCCTTAGCCTCCCAAGTAGCTAAGACTACAGGCACGTGCCACCTCAGCTGGCTAGTTATTTCATTTTTTGTAGAGATGCGGTCTCACTGTATTGCTCAGGCTGGTCTCAAACTCCTGGGTCAAGTCATCCTCCCACCTCATCCTCCCAAAGCACTGGGATTACAAGTGTGAGCCACCATTCCCAGCCTGATGGTAATTCTTTTTACCTACTTTGTGAATGTCTTCATTCAATATATGCGTATATGAAAAATACACTTTCTTATTAAATTTTCTTACCATTTCCATTTTAGATTATATTGTAATAGAATCATCTTTTATTATTTTACATTGTGTATGTACATGTTTGTGTAGGCCTGCATCTGGGAATATCACTTGTGCGGAAATGAATTCTGATTATCATCTAAAGATAAACTTTCATAATATACTTAATGACTTGTTTATCACTTGCAGACCAACTACATTTTTAAGAATGGTCTTAATTAAAATGTACTTTTCTAGGCATTCTTCAGCTAAGTGGCAAGCAACACATGAAAGCTACATAAAGACAATCGTTTATCGTCTGTTCTTTTTTCATTGAAAAAATCCCTCCATCTAGAGCAGTGCTAGAAACATAGTAGACACTCAGTAAATATTTGTTCAATGCAAGAATAAATAATAAGATGAAAATGAATAGTGAATATATACAGGTAAGGGTTAACATGGCATTGCTGAATACAGGCAATGTAATTAAAAGATACATAGATTAATAGTATGAGAAGGTGCTAATTTTTTATTTAATTTTTTTAAAAAAACTACAAGTTTATAGGAGTCATAATTTCTTTTTAACTTCTTGGAATATAGGCAAACACAAACAGAACTTTGAAAATCCCGGCCAGGTGAATTTTGAAGGGGTTGGTATACAGCTAAGATTTTTTTCTTCATCCCTTAATGTTACAAAGAATCATGCCTATGAGGGATGGTCAGGAGTCTATAGAGACACAGCAGCATATTTGGAGGGAGTCACAGAGCTTTCTAATCATAGAACAAATCCATGGAATCTCAAATGTGTCAGTCTCAAGTCTCAGAGGGCAGGATGAAAGTAAGTATCAAATGAGTATCAAATTAAATAGCATATTCTCAGCAAGATTCAATAAATGATAGCCATAAGGTATTTTTAATGAAAGTCAGGCAATTTCTCCAATCTGTATTCTGCTTATGGTATTACATGCAAGCACCACACACACAATCATCTGATAAACAGATAGACACTTACCATGGCTGATAAGAATTAAATTATGACCAGAATTAATGATGCCAAATACAAGAGTCATCTTTTAATATTGAACTTACCAAAGCCTTTTTCCACATTACATGTGACAATTCCTTCTTGAAAATCTACCTCATAGCTCACACTATAAATATGGCCATCCAAGATCATTTGAGACTGAAAAAGTAAGTTTACATATTCCAAAGCAATAAGAAAATGTATATATTCTTTTTCAGTCAAGAGTTTGGGCTTTTGTGATAACTGATATATATTAGGTAGCGGAATGTAGTCATCAAAACATATTTTGATCTTCTGAATAAATGACTTTGTTCCTAGGAAAATTCTCAGTGGAAGCCCAGAGCTACAAGAGGCAAGATACTTGACTCTTGGATTGTTTTTCTAGGGCTTGTTGAAATGCAGCCAGTGTGGTAAAAAATGACTGTGAAAATGAGACTTCTCCGCTGATATGCCACCAAGAGAAGACGACAAGTTGCTATTCATTTTCAGAATGTGTCCACAGGACAGTGTGCCACACCGGTCGCTTCCTTCATCACTCATTACAGCTCATGACAAGTCTCTTCAGTTGAATGTGGACCCCTTTTCCCATACCCTTTCAACCAGGAATTATATAATAATTAGAGAATGTCGCAAGTTAGATTCTATTACTCTGCCCATACATTCAACTAGTAATTTGCTCACCATGAATGTGTTTGGCCTATACATTTTATCTCTAAACTCTTTGCTCTGACATTTCTTTAAAGTTGGGATTCTAATGTAAACCCGGATGTAATGTAAGTCTTTCAGTGAAGATTCTCTACCCTCAAACCATTAAAAAAAAAAAAAAAAATAGGAAAATGGGCCACTCATAGTGTGCAAAAGAAGTCCCATTGATGAGAGTGGACCTCAATTGCAATTGCCTGGTTTTTGCAATTCTTCCTCTGAACATCAAATATTGTGCTTTAATTGCACTTGTGGAAATCTAGTGACTACAGGAAGTTTAGGCATCTTTAAAGTGGGTATTTCATATTGCTTAGGGGAAATAAAATATGAATAGAATAATATAAATGTGAGAATCTAAATATTATTTCAACTTCTAAAATGCTGTAGTTATTTAATATTTCACTTGGCCAGAATATTAAGCTAATGATTGCTATCTGAATATATTCATTGGCTTTGTCCTTTAGATAAGAATATTAAGCTTAAAATAAAATTGATAGCAACTCCACATTAACCTTTGGGATTACTAATTACTAATTAAATTGGCAAATGAGCTTCTGCCAGAAAAATCTCATTCTAACTCCATAAAACCCAGAGAATTTTAAAAGCACTTCATCAAGTCAAGAGATTGGAAAAGAAAATGTTATTGGGTAGAACTTATTATTTCTGAATTCATTTTTTTCTCTATCTAGTCTTTTAGCTTGCCTCCATGATTACACTGGAATATATCACATACTTTTTAATCATTTAGCTGTGCCCCTCTTTGTGTTTGTTTGTTCATTCATTCACTCACTGATTATCCATATCAGTTAGCTTTGTTTGCAATACAGAAATGGACGGTGACTAAGCAGAAATAAAAACGTAAATACATGAATTATTAAATAGCATGGAGTAGCTCACAAAATCAAAGGGAAAATGATGACCCAGTCTTTTTTTTTTTTAAGTCAAAATGAAAGGTTCATCAGTGATCTAGGAAAGAAAACAGATAGACGTTCTTCTTAAGGTACCATTGTATTGGATGAATGTGCTCTGAAAAGTGTGTGTGTGTGTGTGTGTGCGTGAAAGAGAGAGAGTTCACTTCTTCTAAAGTAGGTACTGAGCACCTCAGTTCATGCTGTATTCTAAAAACGTACATGTATTTTAATTTCAATTCCTATTTTCTAGTAACTCATATGCAGACAGAGAAACTCATTATATTTCTCTTGTAAGGACATTTGGATTATGTCTATCCTTTTTCATTTTCGCTTGCTACTATAAGCACTGTTATAATAAACATCCTGGTAATATATGTTTGCATACTCATTATTTGTACTTGTGGTAATTATATATAAGTGGTATTGAGTCAAATAATATACCAATTTTATATGTCACATACATGTGCATAGGGCCATAGAAAATATGTAGATGGATATATACTAAATTGCCATCAATGGTTACTACTATGGTATATTTATGTCCATGAAGAGGTCTATCATTAAAATAGAACTGAAAATTTTATGAAAGGAAAGAAAGCTTCCTAGACTACTTCCTTTGCCTTGATGCTGCTGGTTTTTTTTTTTGTTTGTTTGTTTTTTTGGGGTTTTTTTTGAGACAGAGTTTTGCTCTTGTTCCTCAGGCTAGAGTGCAATGGTACAATTTTGGCTCACTGCAACCTCTGCCTCCCAGATTCAAGCGATTCTCCTGCCTCAGCCTCCTGAGTAGCTGGGATTACAGGTGCCCACCGCCATGCTTGGCTAATTTTTGTATTTTTTTTAGTAGATACAGGGTTTCACCTCTTTATTAGAAATCTGACATTTTTCTCCTCAAGAAGAAAGTTTTAAATGGCCTATTTTTCCTTTTCTTAAGACAAACAAACCTCCCAACCAGGGGGAAAAAAAAAAACCCCTTTGTATACATAATTCCCTTTTAAAAAAATTGCAAAAACAGTTCAAAGAACTGCATATTGTCTCCATTCAGATTCCCCAGTAGTTAACATTTTACATTTCCTCTATCTTTTCAACCTCCTTCCCCCGCATATACATGTATTTTTTTCTAATCTGTTGGAGACTATGTTGCTGACGTAATACTCCTTAAACCCTGAAATAAGGAGTCTGACTCCATTTTCTGAAGTTTGACAGCTGACAGCTTTTAAACTTCTCCCATCCCTCTTTTCCTCTGCCCCACATCTGAATAAGCTGATAAGAAAGCCCAGTGTTCTTTCCTTTGGGGCCATTGGGAAATTCAAACCATGCACAGCCCTGCCTGTATGAAGCGCCAGTCTGTCCCCATCCCCTAACCATACATAGTGAATACCTCAAGCCCATCTTCTATCCTTCCTCTCTTGGACCTCCTCGGTAAGCCTGACCTGTTCTCCCAAGATGCATCAAAAATGTAAGCAATAAATATTTTCATACCCTCTTCAGGTGTGTGTGGCATCATAAATCTCAACATGGGAACCAAATTCTAGGTGAGGGTATATTTTGCACCTGCGGAGTGGTCACAGCAAACCATAAATAGAACCTCCTACATAAACACAGTATAATTATCAAAATCAGAAATCGAACATTGGTAAACTATTTATTGTTTAATCTACAGACCAGATGTCCCTATTTGTCCCAGTCATGTTCTTTAACACCTAAGAAAATCTTGCATGGCACTATGAGTTAGAGGGCACGTACTTTTAACCTCTTTTATTTACACAGTTCCAGAATCTTTGCTGACATGGACATATTTGAAGGTTGTTTTGTAGAATGTTTCTCAATATGGGTTTGATGTTTCCTTATAATTAAATTCAGGTTGTGTTGTATTAGACGTTCCCTTGGTTTCTGTTCATTGGCTTCGTGTGCTTTTTGCCCTAACAAAAGAGGTTTTGAGGTTTCCATTATTTCTTACATCTTTCAAGTAGAAACAAATTCCAATACAAATCCAGACTTAAGTTTTGAATATCCAAAGGGTGAGACCAGACTGCAGGACAATGTTTTCTATTGCCCCACTTATTAATTTTAGGATGATAGAAGGAAGCAGTTGTGGAGAAGTGGCATGCAAATCTTTGTAAAATTCTCCTCTCTTGAGTCAGGCTGCGTGAGATCTGATATAACAGATGACATGTTAAAGTCCTCTCTTGAACAAGTTTGTTTCTGCCTCCTTATTAAGTTACCCTAGCTATCTCAAAGAGCTACCAGAAACTAAAACTAAGTGGACAGATGTGGTTTCTAGTCCTTGTAACATTTTTTACTAGGTGTTGATCCATGGCTTTCACATTTTAATGTAAGCATTTTGGGATGACTTAAACATTTTCTTTTATAATCAGTAAACAGGATAAAGTTATTTTTATTAAAAAAAAAAAACAAACATACCCTTGGCCAAAACTCTGTTTCTTCCTAATTATTATTCTGTCTTTTTGAAGCTAAGCTCTTGAAAGAGTGGCGACCACTTTGTGTCCCTACCTCCTCATCTCCCATTTACTCCCCCAGTGACCTTCTCTGTCCTGCTTATGGCACCTGATCAGTTTTGATCACTTCCTCCTTTGGTGTTTGATTCAACATCTTCTCTATTTGCACGGCTGCTCCTCTCAACCCATAAATGTTGTCCTTCCTCAGGTCTCACACATGTCCCAATTCTTCTCAGTGCTCAATAATTCATACATTTTTATACCTTCAGATCCCATTTTTCAACAATGATCCACTATCCAGACCAATATCCTGGTCCTCTCTCCTAAGCTCCAGGACTTTAGGTCTATCTGCCCAGACTACTACTCCACTGAAAAGCCTCACAGGCCACTTCAACCTCAGGCAGTAGTGCCTTTGATAGCTTGTGTACTCAGTACCCAACTAAAACAATGAGTCTAAGATTTATCTGGGCATCGAAGTCAGAAGTAGGAGTTGTCAGAGATCCTTCATTTCCCACATCCAAGTCCGGTTGAGTCTGGCTCCCATATACTTCTCAGATCCATTTCCTCCCTTCTTTTATATCCCCTCTACTACCTGGCTATTTCAGTGGTCTACGAATTGGGCAACCTGCCTCTAATATAGACTTCCTTCACCACATCATGACCAGAGTGAGCTCCCTAAAATGCAAATTTGATATCATCTAATTTTATAAGCTTACAGTATATACACTCTCATGCACAATAATATTCTGAACAAATCCCAAACATTTCACCACGGCATAAAATCTCATGATTATCTATTTTACCTGTGCTACTTCTTCTCTCTAAAATTATTTACTATATTCTAGCATGTTTATTCATTCAACAAATACTTGAAAATCATGTCTGAAATTGGTATAGACAGTGGGGATACAATGGGGAGAAAAAGAACTCAGCAACAACAAAGTTCTTCACTTTGAGGAGTTTATTATTTTTTTTCTTTATGGTCATATCAGATGAAATTTACTTACCCTTATCTCAACACTTCCTTCACACAGTGTCATCTGTTTCAAATATATCAAGAACTAAAAATCAGTGTCATAGTTAGTGTATATGACATTTGGAACAGATTCTATTATTTAACTCTCTACTTGATAAACCTAACTTTAGGAATAATAATTAATCATGAAACAAAATACAGAAAACAATTGACCAGAAAAGAGGCAGAGAGTGAAAATTCTATTGAGTTTCATATATATTATTATGCTAGTGAAATAAAATAAAAAACACAAAGTAAAAATAACATTACAAGAAACAGAAAAGTAATGGATTAATAGTCCTTAACTACACTGATAGATTTTTTTTTTTAATGGGGGGGGATCTCAATATTGGTACATTACAGGAATGTTATGTTTTCTTTTTTTGTGTTTTAGTGACTTGATTTCTGCACATTTGTTAAGAATTTCATCAACATTAGTTATATTTTCATTTTTAATAGAAAGCATAGCCAGATTCGTCAATCTGTCTTTGCCCATAGGTGGTCAAAGAAGACTTTTTATTAATTCCATAATTTAAAAATTTATGTCCAATTAAGACTTAGGAAAAGCCTTAAAAATAGTGAGAACTTTGGCATCGATCCATGAAAATCCCATTTCACTGTATACTTCAGAAGTTTCAGTTCTACCTACCAGCTTTCAAATATCTCCATACTCAAAAAAATTCCTGCTAAATATCTTCATGACCACAATTGTCATAAATTTCTACTATATTTAGTAAAATCTTTTGAAGTTTTATTTCCACAATTTTTTTCTGTAGAAACTAGACAAAATAGTTAAAGATATGATCATTCACATTATGTGATTATTACTTTAGAAATGAGTGTCCAATTCTTAGTGAAAACAATTGAGGCACTCAAATGCTGCTCTTTTGATTTCTTCTGACAATGAAAGACCATTCTCTTATGCCATTTTTCCTGGCATTGTTTTTCACATTTGATTTCATTTTTCTATTTAAACATTCATTTTCTTACATTTGGTTATTGCATCGATGCCTTCCCGATGTCCAGGTGCTGATCTTCAAGGAATCGCTCTAAAGCTTGGTATTTCATTGTGTATTGTCCAAGTCTGATCCTGGATGTTTGTGATTGATTAACTTCATCTAAAAATTTTGAACAAAAAAGAGGACTCAGAAAAGAAAAATCCTATTCATCAGAGTAATATGTAAGCTGATCTTTTTGAATCCATATTTCCTATTAGATCACACAGTACTTCCAAAGTTGGTATTAACTTTTAAAATGTGTCTGTACTGCATGCACAGCTCTCTAATGAGCATTTTAGCTTGTCTGGGAAAGTCTTTCCACTCTTATGTCTTAATTCTGCAGCATTTTCCAGTGAATGAGGTGAGCCTAAAAAGAATAAATAATTTTTCCTTAAAGCTCTAAAAAAAGACACACCTGAAGAAATGTTTCCACTAGAATGATTTCTGCAGAATTCAGAGAATGATTATTCATAAAATAAGAACTTGGATGAGAACACTGACCGTAGTTGCAACATAATTATATCCTTCAACATTGTGTATATGTGATGGTTAATATTAAGTGTCAACTTGATTGATTGAAGAATGCAAAGTATCATCTCTGGAAGTGACTGTGAGGGTGTTGCCAAAGGATATTAACATTTGAGTCAGTGGACTGGGAGAGGCAGACCCACCTTCAATCTGGGTGGGCACCATCCAATCAGCTGCCAGCATGGCTAGAAAAAGCAGGTGGATGAGGGTGGAATAAGCTGCTTTGCTGAGTCTTCCAGCCTTCATCTTTCCTCCCACGATAGATGCTTCTTGCCCGTTAACATCGGACTCCAGGTTCTTCGGCTTTCGGACTCTTAGACTTACACCAGTGATTTCCCAGGGGCTCTCGGGCCTTTGGCCACAGACTGAAGACTGTGTTGTTGACTTCCCTGCTTTGGAGGTTTGTGGGACTCGGACTAAGCCATACTGGCTTCCTTGCTCCTCAGCTTGCAGACAGCCTATCATGGTACTTCACCTTGTGATCATGGGAGTCAATTCTCCTTAATAAAGTCTCTTTCACATATACATCTATCCTATTAGTTCTGTCCCTCTGGAGAACCCTAATACAGTATAGTTAACAATCATTCTTTAGAAATGCAAGTACACTTGGGTATCTATACTAGAAAAAAACACAAGTAACCATACTAGAAACAACACAAAATTCAGATAGCACAGGAGTGAAAGAAAATGTTGAAACAACATCTATAAGCACTGACAGTAATGAAGAGAAAGAAAATGCTGGTAAAAATCAACATTAACAGGATAAACAGATGATAGACAGATGATAGATAATGATAAAGACAGATAATGATAGATAATAAGGATAGATGGATGGATGGATGGATGGATGGATGCATGGATAGATAGGTAGATAGATTATATATATATATATAGAGAGAGAGAGAGAGAGAGACAGAGAGAGAGAGAGAGAGAAAGAGAGAGAGAGAGAGAGAGGGAGAGATAGGAATAGTAAAGACTGAGACCAAGAACTTCAAGCAGAAGAGACAACGATATTTTTCATTTATTCTGATATTGCTGCATGGCCGGTACTGGTTCCAGATGATTTGAGAGTTAATTGGATTAAGAGAAGACATAAACCTCTTTAGATTAAAGGTGAACCTTTCTACACTACAGTTCAATAAGAAGGAAAAAAAAAATAGCAGAGGAGATAGTCAACATGTGACAATGTCGTGGTTTTATAAGTCTTTACCAAAACCAAAAAGAGACAAAAAGTTAAGAAATTGCTTTCTTCAAAATTAACAACGTGTTTGCTTTACTTTCTGCTGCAGACCATTTGCAGTTGAGACAAAAAGTGAAACAGGCAGCTTTATAACTAGCCTTAAAACATAGTGAAAATTAAATCCTCAAATCTCTGAACATGAGACATCTGAACATTTTTCCTACTTAGAAAAATGGAAGATATCAGCAACGGTACCAAAACTAGAATAAAAATTGTTGACAAAATCTAGCATGTGGAAATGAATAAAGAGTGGGAAAATGGGGAGACATTTTATACCATCTTTTTGACACAATTATGTTTTTAGCTACACAAAAACCTTCTCTTCTCTGGTCACAGAGAGAATATGCCATCAACAAACAAAGGAAATTTTTGGAGTTGCTGGAATCACTCTCAAATTGGAATCCAATTTTGAAGGAACATTTTTTAAAAATTTAATATATTATTCCTTTTGAAGGGGAATTAATTGCATATTTATCTCCAAAACTCATTTTCTGGAAAAATGACATCCAAGAAAAAATAGTAATGGATGTTTAAAAAGCAAAATATGTTGGAATTATTTGACAGCTCAGCTTATGCATGGGATTCAATTTTCAAATTCTATTCCCAAGAGTCAGAGATCTTACTCAGCATCGACCTTTACTTCCAGCCTTAAGGATACAGACAATCAAGAGGCTCAGTTGGAGCAGAGAGGGGTACAGCCTCTTATGGTCTCCATGTGTCCAGCTTTTCCACAATGGACACAAGCACAACAGATGAGGTCCCCATGAGGTTTGGTAGGATTCCTCACACTGCAAAGACCACTTAACTTATAAAATATTTCTGTGTTATACCCCAGAGTGTGTTACATAGCTTACGTGAAATTCTCTAGGGAGTCATGCCTCATGGATTAAATCCTTATGGGGTTTATTTACCATAAGTAATCTTTTAGCCAGAGACATCCTGCTGATAGGAACTCTTCCTCCTAGTGCATATCGTTAGCTTATTTACCAAGTGAGGTCCAAGTGAGGAGGACATAGACTTGTCTTTTGTTCTTGCCCCAGGAGGCATGCCTTCTTCCTATTCAAGCCAGCTTCTGAAATTCCTTCCTCCTAGTAACACTATGAATGTTTCACACTGAACAAATGTGCAAAATAAAAAGTTATGTCAGTATTGAAGATGATAAAGTTAAAATAAAAGAATCTTTCTTGGGCTTCTTTTTTACTTCTGGGAAGATTGGATCTGAACTGGTAAGGGAAACCAATGGACAGTGATGGATGGGAAACAACAAATTTGGCAGGGATTCATAAAAATTCCAATTCACTATAAATTTCAGAAACTTTGATACTGTGTTTCTTTTAGCAGCTTTCGAATGTTTCCAGAGTTGAAAAATTCCACTAAATATCTTCACCAGAAAATTATCCATAAATTTATGTTACAGTTAGTACAATCTTCTGGAGTATTTCATTTGGATAAATCAGAAAAATGGTTGAAAGATAGCAAACTGACATGATTTGACCCATTACTTTAGAACCAGTGTCTGATTCTTAGTGACACAAATTGGGCATTGAAATGTTACTCTTTTCATTCGATTTTTTTGTTTTGTAAGCTTTAGTATATTGATGTTTTTCAATGGTAAAGGTACCCTAATCCAAGTCTCTTTAAAAAATTCAGAATAACTTTGAAACAGCTGCTGGTTTTACAACTACCTTGCAAACAACTACAGATTTTCTCCAAGTTTCTGCAAAAACTTTTTTAAAAAGCATAAATGTTTATTCAAAATTCTACGTATCCTTTTACATTTGAACTTTGAGCTTTTGATTACATTGAAATAATAAGGGTTATGTGGATATTGTCTAGTAACAGATAACTCAATTTTTATAAAATCAAACATTTGAAAAGTCACAATTTAAGCAGCTACTAAGTCATATTATTTATGTAACATTCTATTCTCTTGATTTGTTCCTTAGTTTTAAAACAATTGAAAAAATTTTTAAATACATTCTGTTTTAAAGATATATTTAAAATTTGGTAAAATAGTTTATGTATGAGCTAAAACTTTCCAAAACACAATTGATATAACCTACTTAGGAATTGCCAGTAATATTCTTGCCATCAATACTCTTGCCTCAAAAATGCTAGAATTTATTTCACAGGAAAATAAACACAACATGTGCCTTACAATGCATTTTGAAAAGCCTATGAATATACTCAGTCTAACCACAGACTATTTGTCTGTTCCCTGATGACTGATATTTCAACTCAGTATGTAAGACAGTCTTCACAAACTTTCCTACATCCTAGCAAATATTTTCCAAAAAGCTTGTCAAAACAAAAATACTTTGGCCTTATCTATTACCACTTATATATATCAATATTGTCTGCTCATATTAATAGTATTCTACTTTGGCTGACATTTCGTAGTCCACAATGTTTCTGGTGTTTTTTGTTTTGTTTTGTTTTGTTTTTTAATTCATTCCATCTCTCATTCAACAAACATATATTAAATATCTTCTAAATGCCAGTTAGGTGCTGAGAATACAAAGATAAAAACTGCAATTCTTTCCTTCAATAAGGTATTATCTACACAGATAGGCAAACAAATAAATAATAAATTTCGGTAGGTGCCAAGACAGAGGTGCCTTAAGGGACTAGAGAGAATCTATTAGAACGTGTACCCTGAAGGCTTAGAGGTTTGAAGGATGGTAGTTAGACCTTGAAAAGTTTTAACTAAGACAAAATAAAATTATTTTTTGCTTTAGAAAAATCACTCTGGCTTTAAAATTAAAGGTGAAAAAGTTAGTTAATAATGCTGATTTGCGGCCAGGTGCGATCGCTCACGCCTGTAATCCCAGCACTTTGGGAGGCCGAGTGGGGGTTGGATCATGATTACAATAGATCATGAGGCCAGGAGTTCGAGACCAGCCTGGCCAACATGGTGAAACCCCATCTCTACTAAAAATACAAAATTAGCCAGGTGTGGTGGCACACACCTGTAGTCCCAGCTACTTGGGAGGCTGAGTCAGGAGAATCCCTGTATCCAGGAGGTGAAGGTAGCAGGGAGCTGAGATCGTGCCACTGCACTGCAGCCTGGGTGACAGAGCAAGACTCTATCTCAAAATAATAACAATAATAATAATCACCATCATCCCCATTTTCATCTTGTTAAAAGAGAGAAATAGGAAATAGGAAACGTGTAAATATGGCAGATGGGCAGAAATGGCTGTCAAACTGGTGCCCCGCTCAATATCAGATTAGTCACCGCTACAGAAGGTGGAACCATGGCTTATTCATCTTTGTTTACCAGACCATGACATTAAGCACTGACTTCAAAAAATGTTTTTTAGACCAAACATAAGACAGTATTTCTGAAAATGAAAACTTGAAGCAAAAATTCTGAAATAAGTATGTATTCTTTCCCTCAAAACACAAAGTAGACAAATAATGTAGGAAAATACATTTTGTATTAATTTCCTAAACCAGTTGGATTCATACTTATCTTTTGTTTTTTTTTTTTTGTTTTGTTTTGTTTTTTTTTTGACTCAATGAGAGACACTACATAATGGAACAATAACTATAAGTTGGCAGCTTTAAAAAGTCAATATCCAGAAAACCCACAACCTTCAGAATTTAGAGTTGGCACCTTTTATTCAACAAACACGTAATAAGGTCCTTACTGTTCATCGGACACTACAAATAAAATAGAGTAAGAATTCCTACTTTAGAGAACACTATTTTAAAGAAATATAATGATTTTGAACATGATCACTGTTTTTCTTTCCTAAGTTCCTAACCCTTCTCCTATTCTTCTGGGTACTCTTTTAGTCTCTTTAGGCTTCACATCAAAAGAGGGGATTGAAAGCACAGGCTGCTGTGGGGCTAGAGAGATCTGACATGAGGGTCAGCACCTGCCTTGTATAATGATAAGTACCCCCCACTGCTGATGTGTACCTAGTGAGGACACAGAGGAAGTAGAACATAGCATATGTACTGAATGACAAACCTGTGGCTCCATCAGGCTCCTTTCCAGAACTTCCCCTGTCTGGAAGGAGGGAGCTGGAGGAATCAGGAGGAATGAAGAGTAGAGGGAGGGGTTCAGGTGGTTTATTCGACAAACCTTTCAGAATTATTTTGGATAACTATAGTGTTTAAGCACCACCTGGATGCTTCCATGGTCGCCATAGCATGAACGATTCTCCAAAGAAGGCTCCTGTGTCAGTGTGCTTCAGCTTTTGAGGCTGTAGGTTCCTTGGCACATTAAATTTGGATGGGTTGGAAGGGTGTAGTGGAGTTGGGGAGAAAAAATGCCTATAGCTGTCATGGTGATGGTGACTGTGATCTGGCTAAAGCTAGCATTACAGAGTTTGGAGAGAATTATTCTAATCCCTGACTCGCACAAATTTGGGGTATGAATTATATAGTGTATAGATCACAAAAGCAAATGCCTGGCATATAATAAGTATTCAAGAAAGAAAAGCTATGATAACTATTACTATTTCCATCATCCTCATCATCATCTTTGTTGTCATCACCTTCCTTCAAGAAGGACAATATTCCAGTTGCCAGTCCCAATTATTCCCAGCTGAATCTAGAAATTCTTGGTTTTCTAATTTTCCAGATAAGATTATGCAAACAAGAGAACTGCAAGAGCATTTACTAATGACTTGAAGGTTGTAAATGATAAGTAGCAGCTCCTTCCATCACTGCCACCCAACAATCTATACTAGCCCAGAACAAAGTCATGACAAACCACGTCTTGTGGGCATGGCAGCCATCTTGCTCTGAAGTGGATTCATCCAAAGGTACACCATGGTTGCTATTTTAATTTTGACTTTTAAGCCTGTACCATTAGAGATACTTGAAGCAGTCAGCCAACTTACCCTCAAAAGGAAAAATCAAATAGTGGATAGACAGCGGGTGGATCAGGATGTTGAGAAATAGTCACCACAAGGAGAAATGCTTTGACTTAGACATTTCTAAATAATTATTCTCCTAGATTTACCACTTTACTCTCTCTTTACCTCTCACCCAAGTTGAAATAAGGACTCCATTGCCAAGCAAAATAAGTATTGTGAAATAAAGAGCCCCAAATCTGATGATGCTTTATTTCATTTTCTTTGAACAACATTATGGCTCTGCGAACAGATCCTGTACAATTTTCCTGTGGGATGCATTGAAATCCAAAGTAAGGACACCTTTATGCAAATCTATGAAAATACATTTAAGTAAAATGGAAGACTGAGAGAATGAGACAACCCAGAACTGAGTCAGTTATGTTAGAATTCTCACTACAGATTCGGTATTATAAAACTTCCATATTATTTTTTTCAGCGCATTTTTATATTAGCAACTAATTTATTTTTTACTCTCAATGTCCTCTGATATAATAGGAACGTAAGGTATTATATCTATACTACAGAAGATGCACAAAAAAGTCATGAAAAGTCACATATTTATTAGACCCAAAGAGTTTTACTTTATTTGCTTCTCAATTATTTACTTGACACCTAATAATTATCAACAACTATGCAAGTACCAGGACAACAGAGGTGAGGGAGAGATCCGCTTTCTGCATTTGAGTGGCCACTCCAATGTGTTTATTAGAACTCAAAATTCTAAATCTGGTTCGTACATCCATCATTTCAAGCAAGTTATTGCAAAGGAGGCCTGAGAGTCTCAATATAGTTTCAAACAGCTGTGCATACTAAACGGGAACAGATGTGGTTCTCTGATAGTCTTTATTCTTTTTTAACACCTGTTAGGGAACACTGGTCCAACTTTATGGGCATGAGATCACTTCAGCATTTTCCACCTATAATTTAGAATAAAGGGCCTGTGAACCCTGGGTGGGAATTGACCTCACAATTTAGTGGGTTTTTTTTTTTTTTTGGTGGCCACCTGCATTTGAACTCATTTATCTCCATCAAGTTTAATAAGCTAAGAGAAGGCAGCAATTCATTGATGGAACTAAAAATCTTTCTCCTCCAAAGGACCTTGTTAAGAAAACAAAGTGATCTTAAAACACACACCCAGGTGGAAGCAAAGTTTGGCACAATATAACAATAATAAAGCTGGAAACATTTTTCTTCAAACTCTGCTACTTATTAAATATTTTAAATAAATCTAATGAAAATAGTTCAGTTGTGACTTTGTGACTGAACCACAAGACTGTTTCTTAAATTTAAAACACAAAATATTTCAAGATATTTTTAAGCCATACTTTTTATCTCAAAAGTGAGCATAAAAAAGAATAGGTTAGATTTTACTTCTTAAAAAAATTATATTTTTAACTTACATACAGAAAAATTCACTTTTTGATGTATGTTTCTATGAATTTTGAAAAATGCAAAGATTCATGTATCTATCAACACAGATGAGATCCAGAGCAGTTTCATCAACCTGGCATCTCTCTCAGGCTGCCCTTTTCCCTCCTTCAACCCCTGGAAACAACCATACTTTAAGCTTTTCTTTTTTTAAAAAAAAGAAAGAAATATACATGCAATGATATAGTATGTAGCCTTTGTGTATAGCTTCTTTCACATAGTATAATTTATTTGCGATTTGTCCATGTTGTGTCAGTAGTATATTCCTTTGTACTGTTTAGTAGCATTCCCTTGTATTGACATACACAGTTTGTTTGTCCATTTTCTAGTTGAAAGATACTTGGGTTATTTCCAGTTTGGTGTAAATTATTAAGAAAGATCCTATAACTGTTTGCACACAGGTTTTTGTGTGAAATACATTTTCAGTTCTCTTGGGCAAATTCCTAAAAGCAAGATTGTTAGGTCACATGTTACATGTATGTTTAACTCGATAAGATACTGCCAAACTATTTTACAAAGTGGCTATCCCACTTTTATTTCGTCTAGGAATCTATGAAAATTTCCTATTCTCCTCATTTTTACCAGCACTTGGTATTGTCATATTTTTCTTTTGTTTTGTGTTTTAATTTTAGGAATTCTCTCTTTGTAGTGGTAGCTTTTGTTTTAATCAAACATTTTTCTATAACAACTATCACTGTACATATGAGTTACCAAAAGTGACTGAGACTCTTAACTTGGAACTTAACCTGGGCCCTTCCCCAAAACACCTTACCTGCTACAATAACTGAGAACCTCAGGTATTTTTATGCATTTTTACCTAAGGAATTAAATAATAACTCAACAGCTAAAGCATAAAAACCTAAGGAATAAACTAAACAACACCTAAGGAAGAAAATTACCTGAAGAAAATCCAACAGCTTAATAGCATATAGCATCTGAAACACAAGTATTGGAACAAACCAACCAAAAGTTTAAAACAACAAAAACAAGTGTATTGAAAGAAACAAAAGAAGGTATTAGTGATATGAGAAAAGCAAGTGACTATAAAAATGAACAAAGAGGAAATGTTAGTTATCTCACATATAATGGTTGAAATAAAGTCCACAATAGCTGGGGTAAAGAGTAAGATGGATATAGCTGAAGAAGGAATCAGTGAGTTGGAGAGAAAAAAATGGAGATAATAATGCAATTCTTATTATCAGGATTAGAGATAGTTTATGATAGGGCCAACTCAGGTTGTGGTGTGGAATATAGAAAGGCAGGAGCTCGGAAGCCTCTGAAATCAGTTCATGGGTTTTAAAACCCATGAACTTTGGTAAGTACATTGACCTCCTTAAGTCTCAGTTTCCTCATCTGTTAAAAAAAAAAAGGAAATAAAAGAAAAAGAAAAAAGCATATTACCCTACCCACCTCATAGAATTCTTCAAGATAATTAAATTGTATAATGAAGACCAAATGTCTGGCACAAGGCCTGACACATGATAGGTATTTAATAATCAACTCCTCCATACTCTTCAAAACATATCATTCTCAACCCCTGATCTTGAAACTTTTGCTTGAAAACATTCTGATTTCACAATTAGATATAAGTACAAGTCAAATGCACTTGAAGTAGGTTATGCTTGGGATAAGCAACCATTAACAAACTTATATCAGGCATAATTTATTGATATAAACCTCTTTCCAGAAAATAAGGATTTATTAAAAGAAAAGGAGAGTGAAATGAGAGTACTGGATGGCTGAGGTATGAAAAGAATAAATAGAGGAGGATATGTATAAAAAGAAAAGAGTTGGGTCCAAGAAAATAAGCTTTACTTATTTTAACTCTCTATTTGAGAATGGTTATATGTCTCAGAGTCTGGCTTATAATATTCTTCTGGAATCTTGGTCTTTAGCAGGCAGCATACTATGTTTATCAACCATATTATAAAAGAATCTGTGCTGTATGACAAGGCTTTTCTGCTACTCCCAATAATAAACACAGGCTTTATTCTGAATTATATCCTATGAAAGTTGTGTTATGCTCAAACTTTACTGTGGTGCATGAAACCTTTCCCTTTCCAAACTATAGTCCAAGTCCCTTTGGAGCCAATCAATGCAATTCCCGGCCCAGGTATCAAATGACAAGAGAGAAAATTTTGAGTTCTCAGCTGATGATAATTTAAGTATTCACTGTCAGTCAATCAATGTTGAGTTTCCATATGCAGATTTATCTCAGAGAGATGTGAATCTCGTCATGACATGTATGTATTCTGTGAATTTAGTAACAATAGCCTACCCATTGATCACTTGCAAATCCAGTATCACCAGCACTGCCCCAGTCCCCTCATAAATGTGAAATGCTACCAAAAAAGTCATCGTTTTTTCCACATGTACTAAACATTACATTTACTGACTTTTTAGTAATACCTAAAGATAACATTGATATTACTCTCAAGATACAGCTCTCAAGATCAGGGCAGTAGAAATCTTAGTGGAATATTTTGGAGGTTTGTTCCCTTCTCTGAATCTCCATATGCACATGTCTTTCTTTTCTCAGTTAACTGTTCTATGTATAGAAAATTCATTTCTATAATGTTAGAAGTGCTTTTAGAAAAAAAAATAAACAATTGTCTGGTACAAATTTTGTCAATGTTTTTATGTGTTTCTGGAAGATAGAAAGTACCTTCAATTAATTTGATTTATTCAATGCCTGGTACATTTCAGACTTTGTATTAAGTGTCAAAGATCCCATGACAAGACAACTTCCCTGCTTGCTGGGAGGACGTGGTGAGGACAGGGTACATCTGAAACCTTTGGTGTGTCTGGCAGAGTTGCAAATAACTAGATTCCATCCAAGATCAAATGAATCAGAATCTGTAGTGAGTGTCCTAGGAATTACACCACATAAACTTGTGTGGGTTAGAGATTGTGTCTTGTTCTTCATTTTATTCCCAGTGGTAAGCACAAATCTCGAAACAGAGCAGACAATACCTATTTGCTAAATTGAATCATTTCACAAATATGTGAGTGTCTTCTATGGATCAGACGTTATCCTAGGCACTTGTATCAAGGAAGAAAATAGACAAAAATCTCTGTTTTCATGGAGTTTGGAAGAGAGAGGGAAAGGGAAAGATAATCTAAACATAACAATGAAATAAACTGCACAGTGTGCTAAAAGCTGATATGCTACAGGGGATAAAAGCAGAGCAGGGTAAGGGAAAATAGGGAAAATCAAGAAGGTGGGTGATGAAAGAAGGAAATCAGCAGTATTAATTCAGGTGCCAGAATAGGTCCTTGAGAAGGTGACATTTGAGCAAGGACTCAAAGAAGGTGAGGAAGTCAACCTAAAAGACACCTGGGGGAGAAAAACCCCAGGAAGAGAAAACAACTAGCACAAAAGAAGTAAGCCAGGAGTGTGCCTGGCACATCAGAGTGACAGCAAGTAACCTCCTGGGCCTGGATCAGAGTGAGCAAGGGAGAGAGAAGCAGAAGAGATAAGGGACAGGTCATGTGTAACCTCACAGGCCAATGTAAGGACTTTAAATTAAATGAGAAAATGTGTTAATGATTGAACGAGTTAATAAATGAAGTTTCTGCCATGTCTTGTAAGTACTACTTAAAGAAATTCAGATGGTGCTCAGAGGAGAGCTTATAGTCGGCATTCAAATATTGTTTTAATATTAGATATTATCTTTTTGCAATTAAAAAGTGCATTTTACCACCATCCATCTTGCCAATGACTAGGGAAAATTAAATATGATTCTAATAAGAGCAGCACTTTTTCTGTTTTCTTTTTTCTTAATAAGTGCACTATTTTTAAAGGGAATCAACCCCTATTCTTGGTTTCCTTACAAATAACTAACTAACATGGCAGAAGTAGGATAAAAGCCTTATTTCTGTCTTTGAGCCAAGAGTTTCTTCCATTATCTCACATTGTCTGAAGATATCCAGAATGTCTGACAAATCAGCTTTATGATTCCAAGGGCCATAAAGAACAGTGGTGAAATGACTGCCCTAACACTGACACTCTGTACCAAGTAAAAATCTTTTTTAAAAAGACTCCATATATAGTCTGCAGTGCATTGATGTTTTCTAAGGCTCCCATACAAATTTTTCCAATAGTATCAGATAGTATTCTGCAGAAAGTTCAGTCACATCCATGAATACCTCACACATTTTGATAAAATTATATAGATTACTTTGCCATAGAAAAACTACAGTTTACTAAACAAATAACCAAATAAAACTAACAAACAAAAGCAGAAACCACAGAAAAAAGAAATAAACGAAAACAGAGTTAAGTTTCAAGCACATGATAGGTAGCAAACCAGAAGAGAGAAAGTAGAGGAAATGTTATATTTCAGCCTATTGTTTTATATGAAATCATAAAACTGATTTCAGAATCTCTAAATTTTTTCAAACTGTATGTAGTGACGGAATATAACATTTCATGGTAACTTAATTATATTAGGTTTATTAAAGATATATTGAACCTGCCATGCATATATAATAGAACCATAGTTTTGCATTTGACATTAATATACTGCTGTATTGATTGCTTTTCCAAGATGACTGAATAGGAAGAGCTCTGGTCTGTAACTCCCAGCATGATCAACGCAGAAGATGGTTGATCTCTGCATTTCCAACTGAGGTACCTGGTTCATCTCAATGGGACTGGTCAGACAGTGGGTGCAGCCCACAGAGGGCGAGCCAAAGCAGGGCGGGGCATCCCCTCACCCAGGAAGCACAAGGGATTGGGAGATTTCCCTTTCCTAGCCAAGGGAAGCCATGACAGACTATACTGGGAAAATTGGGACACTGCCACCTAAACACTGCACTTTTCCAATGGTCTTAGCAAATTGCACACCAGGAGACTATATCCCGCACCTGGCTCAGCAGGTCCCATGCCCATGGAGCGTTGCCCACTGCTAGTCTGAGATCGAACTACAAGGCAGCAAGCCTTGCTGGGGCAGGGACGTCTGCCATTGCTGAGGCTTGAGTAGGTAAACAAAGCAGCCAGGAAGTTTGAATTGGGTGGAGCCCACTCCAGCTCAATGAGGCCCACCTGCCTCTGTAGACTCCACCTCTGAGGACAAGGCATAGCTGAACAAAAGACAGCAGAAACTTCTGCAGACTTAATCATCCCTGTCTGACAGCTCTGAAGAGAGCAGTAGATCTCCCAGCATGGTGTTTGAGCTCTGAGAATGGACAGGCTGCCTCCTCAAGTGGGTCCCTGACCCACATGTAATCTAACTTGGAGACACCTCCCAGTAGGGGCCGACTGACACCTCATACAGCTAGGTGTCCCTCTGAGATGAAGCTTCCAGAGGAAGGATCAGGCAGTAATATTTGCTGTTCTGCAATATTTGCTGTTCTACAGCCTCTGCTGGTGATACCCAGGCAAACAGGGTCTGGAGTGGACCTTCAGCAAACTCCAACAGCCCTGTAGCTGAGGGACCTGACCGTAAGAAGGAAAACTAACAAACAGAAAGGAATAGCATCAATATCAACAAAAAGGACATCCACCCCAAAACACCATATATCTGTAGGTCACCATCATCAAAGTCCAAAGGTAGATAAAACCACAAATATGGTGAGAAATCAGAGCGGAAAAGTGGAAAACTCAGAAAACCAGAGCACCCATTTTCCTCCAAAGGATCGCAGCTCCTTGTCAGCAACGGAACAAAGAAGGACAGAGAATGACTTTGATGAGCTGACAGAAGTAGGCTTCAGAAAGAGAGTAATAAGAAATTTCTCTGAGCTAAAGGAAGATGTTCAAACCCATCGTAAGGAAGCTAAAAACCTTGAAAAAATATTAAATGAATGGCTAACTAGAATAAAAGTGTAGAGAAGACCTTAAATTACCTGATGGAGCTGAAAACCATGGCAAGAGAATGACGTGATGCATGCACAAGCTTCAGTAGCCAATTCGATCAAGTGGAAGAAAGAGTATCAGTGACTGAGGATCAAATTAATGAAATGAAGTGAGAAGAGAAGTTTAGAGAAAAAAAGAGTAAAAAGAATCAAAGCCTCCAAGAAACATGGGACTATGTAGAAAAAACAAATCTACATTTGGTTGGTGTACCTGAAAGTGACGGGGAGAATGGAACCAAGCTGGAAAACACTCTTCAGAATATTATCCAGGAAAACTTCCCCAAACTAGCAAGGCAGGCCAACATTCAAATTCAGGAAATACAGAGAATACCACAAAGACACTCCTCGAGAAGAGTAACCCCAAGACACATAATTGTCAGATTCACCAAAGTTGAAATGAAGGAAAAAATGCTAAGGACAGCCAGAGGGAAAGGTTGGGTTACACACAAAGGGAAGCCCATCAGACTAACAGAAGATCTCTCCACAGAAACCCTACAAGCCAGAAGACAGTGGAAGCCAATATTCAACATTATTAAAGAAAATAATTTTCAACCCAGAATTTCATGTCCAGACAAACTAAGCTTCATTAGTGAAGGAGAAATAAAATCCTTTAGAGACAAGCAAATGCCTGTCACCACCAGGCCTGCCTTACAAGAGCTCCTGAAGGAAACACTAAACATGGAAAGGAAAAACCAGTACCAGTCATTGCAAAAATATGCCAAATTGTAAAGACCATTGATGCTAGGAAGAAACTGCATCAACTAACAGGCAAAATAACCAGCTAACATCATAATAACAGGGTCAACTTCACACATAACAATATTAACATTAAATGTAAATGGGCTAAATGCCCCAATTAAAAGACACTGACTGCAAATTGTATAAAAAATCAAGACTCATCAATGTGCTGTATTCAGGAGACCCACCATCTCACATGCAGAGACACATATAGGTTCAAAATGAAGGGATGGAGGAAGATCTACCAAGCAAATGGAAAGCAAAAAAAAAAAAAGAGGGGTTGCAACCCTCCTCTCTGATAAAATAGATTTTACACCAACAAAGATCAAAAGAGACAAAGAAGGTCATTACGTAATGGTAAAGGAATCAATTCAACAAGAGGAGCTAACTCTCCTAAATATATCTGCATCCAAAACAGGAGCACTCAGATTCATAAAGCAAGTCCTGAGAGACCTACAAAGAGACTGAGACTCCCACACAGTAATAATAGGAGAGTTTAACACCCCACTCTCAATATTAGACAGATCAACAAGACAGAAGGTTAACAAAGATATCCAGGAATTGAACTCAGCTCTGCAACAAGCTGACCTAATAGACATCTACAGAACTCTCCACCCCAAATCAAGAGAATATACATTCTTCTCAGCACCACATTGCCCTAATTCCAAAATTGACCACGTAGTTGGAAGTAAAGCACTCCTCACCAAATGTAAAAGAACAGAAATCATAAAAAAACTTTCAGACCACAGTGCAATCAAATTAGAACTCAGGATTCAGACACTCACTCAAAACCACTCAACTACATGGAAACTGAACAACCTGCTCCTGAATGACTACTGGGTAAATAACAAAATGAAGGCAGAAATAAAGATGTTCTTTGAAACCAATGAGAACAAAGACACAATGTACCAGAATCTCTGGGACACATTTAAAGCAGTGTGTAGAGGGAAATTTATAGTACTAAATGCCCACAAGAGAAAGCAGGAAAGATCTAAAACTGATACCCTAACATCACAATTAAAAGAACTAGAGAAGAAAGAGCAAACAAATTCAAGAGCTAGCAGAAGTAACTAAGATCAGAGCAGAATTCAGGAGATAGAGACACAAAAAGCCCTTCAAAAAATCAATGAAACCAGGAGCTGGTTTTTTACAGATCAATAAAACAGATAGTTCACTAGCAAAAAGAACAAAGAAAAGAGAGAAGAATCAAAAACAAACAACAAAAAATGATAAAGGGGATATCACCACCAATTCCACAGAAATACCAACTACCATCAGAGAATACTATAAATACCTCTACACAAATAAACTAGAAGAAATAGATAAATTCCTGGATACATACACCCTCCCAAGACTAAACCAGGAAGAAGCTGAATCTCTGAATAGACCAATAACAGGCTCTGAAATTGAGGCAATAATTAATAGCCTACCAACCAAAAAAAGTCCAGGGCCAGAGGGATACACAGTCGAATTCTACCAGAGGTACAAAGAGGAGCTGGTACCATTCCTTCTAAAACTATTCCAATCAATAGAAAAAGAGGGAATCCTCCCTAACTCATTTTCTGAGGCCAACATCATCCTGATACCAAAGCCTAGCAGAGACACAACAAAAAAGGAGAATTTTAGACCAATATCCTTGATGAACATCAATGCAAAAATCCTCAATAAAATACTGGCAAACCAAATCCAGCAGCACAGCAAAAAGTTTATCCACCAAGATCAAGCCGGCTTCATCCCTGAGATGCAAGGCTGGTTCAACATACACAAATCAATAAACGTAATCCATCACATAAACAGAACCAACGACAAAAACCACATAATTATCTCAATAGATGCAGAAAAGGTCTTTGACAAAATTCAACAGCCCTTCATGCTAAAAACTCCCAATAAATTAGGTATTGATGCAATATATCTCAAAATAATAAGAGCCATTTATTACAAACCCACAGCCATTATTATACTGAATGGGCAAAAACTGGAAGCATTCCCCTTGAAAACTGGCACAAGACAGGGATGCCCTCTCTCACCACTCCTATTTAACATAGGGTTAGAAGTTCTGGCCAGGGCAATCAGGCAGGAGAAAGAAATAAAGAGTATTCAACTAGGAAAAGAGGAAGTCAAATTGTCCCTGTTTGCAGATGACATGATTGTATATTTAGAAAACCCCATCATCTCAGCCCAAAATCTCCTTAAGCTGATAAGCAACTTCAGCAAAGTCTCAGGATACAAAATCAATGTACAAACATCACAAGCAGTCTTATACACCAATAACAAACAAACAGAGAGCCAAATCATGAATGAACTCCCATTTACCATTGCTTCAAAGAGAATAAGATACCTAAGAATCCAACTTACAAGGGAACTGAAGGACATCTTCAAGAACTACAAACCATTGCTCAATAAAATAAAAGAGGACACAAACAAATGGAAGAACATTCCATGCTCATGGAAAGGAAGAATCAGTATTGTGAAAATGGCCATACTGCCCAAGGTAATTTATAGATTAAATGTCATCCCCCTCAAGCTACCAATGACTTTCTTCACAGAATTGGAAAAAAACTGCTTTAAAGTTCATATGGAACCAAAAAAGACACCGCATTGCCAAGACAATCCTATGCCAAAAGAATAAAGCTGGAGGCATCACACTACCTGACTTCAAACTATACTAGAAGGCTACAGTAACCAAAACAGCATGCTACTGGTACCAAAATAGAGATATAGACCAATGGAACAGAACAGAAGCCTCAGAAATCACACCACACATCTACAACCATCTGATGTTTGACAAACCTGACAAAAACAAGAAATAGGGAAAGGATTCCCTATTTAATAAATGGTGCTGGGAAAACTGGCTAGCCACAAGTAGAAAGCTGAAACTTGATCCCTTCTTTACACCTTATACAAGAATTAATCAAAAATGGATTAGACTTAAATGTTAGACCTAAAACTATAAAATCCCTAGAAGAAAACCTAGGCAATACCATTCAGGCCATAGGCATGGGCAAGGACTTCATGACTAAAACACCAAAAGCAATGTCAACAAAAGCCAAAATAAACAAATGGGATCTAATTAAACTAAAGAGCTTCTTCACAGAAAAAGAAGCTACCATCAGAGTAAATAGGCAACCTACAGAATGAGAGAAAATTTTTGCAATCTACCCATCTGACAAAGGGGTAATATCCAGAATCTGTGAAGAACTTAAATTTACAAGAAAAAAAATCAACAACCCCATCAAAAAGTGGGTGAAGGATATGAACAGACACTTCTCAAAAAGAAGACATTTATTCAGCCAACAGACACATGAAAAAATGCTCATCATCACTGGTTATCAGAGAAATGCAAATCAAATCCACAATGAGATACCATCTCACACCAGTTAGAATGGCAATCATTAAAAAGTCAGGAAACAACCGGTTCTGGAGAGGATGTAGAGAAATAGAAACGCTTTTACACTGTTGGTGGGAACATAAACCAGTTCAACCATTGTGGAAGACAGTGTGGTGATTCCTTAAGGATCTAGAACTAGAAATACCATTTGACCTAGCAATCCCATTACTGGGTAAATACCCAGAGGATTATAAATCATTCTAGTATAAAGACACATGAGCACGTATGTTTATTGCAGCACTATTCACAATAGCAAAGACTTGGAACCAACCCAAATGTCCATGACAGACTGGATTAAGAAAATGTGGCACATATACACCATGGAATACTATACAGCCATAAAAAAGGATGAGTTCATGTCCTTTGTAGTGACATGGATGAAGCTGGAACCCATCATTCTGAGCAAACTATCACAAGGACAGAAAATCAAACACTGCTTGTTGTCACTCATAGGTAGGAATCGAACAATTAGAACACTTGGACACAGGGTGGGGAACATCACCAGCCAGGGCTTGTCATGGGGTGAGACAATGGGAGACAGCATTAGGAGAAATATCTAATGTAAGTGACAAGTTAATGGGTGCAGCAAACAAACATGGCACATGTATACCTATGTAACAAAGCTGCACATTGTGCACATGTACCCTAGAACTTAACATATAATTTAAAATAAAAATAAAAATTAAAAAAAGAAGCTGAGCTGTAATTGTCTTTCAAACTAAATGCGAATTTTATTTTTAGTCAATTCTGTGTTGGCAATCTGGTTTTTAAAGTTCAAAAGTGTTCTTGTTTTATTTGAAAGGCATTTATAGAACTTCCCTGCTTCTCTGAAAATGCAACCCTCCTCCTGTCATTTGGCTTAATGCTCCACACATGTTTTCTCACTTAAACTTTGCCTCATTTGGCTCTGTGTGTGTGTGTGTGTGTGTGTGTTAAATGCAGCCTTTGAAACCATCTCTAATGGAAAAATGCAGCTGTGAGCAAGATTTCCTAAAAGGTACATGGAATTAACTTTCCAGGCATTTCATTCAAGGGCTCTGATGTATCTGAGGGAGAGATTTTGCCAGAAGGAGTTTTAATGTAACCGAATGAAAGAGAGAAACAGCCAGAAAAAAAGGTTAGGGAAGTAAGCAGAGCCCTAATGCACAAAGAAGAGAAGAAATGGCAAGGAGGAAAAAAAGAAGAGGAGGCAAAGAAATGAATGTTAAAGATGAGCAAGAATAAGAAAAAATAAAAACATTCTATGGGAAGGAAGAAGAAAAAGGAAAAAGAGTGGAAGTGAGAGTTGGAGGAACGAAGAATCTTGCTAGAGAAAAAAAAAAAAGTTATTTCCTAGTAGTTTCTACTAGGACATTTGCTTAAACAGATCAATATCTCAGAATCTGCCACTTAAAACTATATTTTACATCAGATCAGTGAATTTTATGGTCTATAAATATAAACAAATTTCAGTTTAAAAAGCATATTTAAAACTATTTTAAGTATCACTGTTGAGAATTTTTTATAAACAACTTCCCCTGGCCACATATTGTGTTTTTATAGACACTATAAAGTTAAAACCTTAAACTATGATGTTTGAACTTCCTAATGCAAAGCTGCTGAGCTTTTCATGCCCATGGGATTATAAAAATATAGAATTGTGTGGTTGACTTTAGACTATGAAGACATATTTTGTCTATTCTTTCTATGTCAATTTTTTGCCTCCTAAGTTCTCAAGATAGGTGAAAAATGTCTGAAAATCAAATGTATTTTTAATTGCATATAGGGGTTTGATTATGTATAATCCAGGATTGCTCCCAGGGAGAACATAAACTTCTAATGTATGTGTAACATATATTCCACATTATAAAATATTAATTAATGTAATACAAAGAAATTAATAATTTGTAACTATGTGGAGCTACAGGGTAACCCAACCTCTCTGGCTGCCCTTAACATGTTTTCCTTTATTTCAACCTTGGTGAACCTGACAATTATGTGTCTTGGGATTGATCTTCTCGAGGAGTATCTTTGCGGTGTTCTGTGTATTTCCCAAATTTGAATGTTGGCCTGCCTTGCTAGGTTGGGGAAGTTCTCCTGGATAATATCCTGAAGAGTGTTTTCCAAATTGGTTCCATTCTCCTCATCACTTTCAGGTACACCAATCAAATGTAGATTTGGTCTTTTCACAGTCCCATATTTCTTGGAGGCTTTGTTTGTTTCTTTTTACTCTTTTTTTCTCTAAACTTCTCACTTCATTTCATTAATTTGATCTTCGATCACTGATATTCTTTCTTCCACTTGATTGAATCGGCTCCTGAAGCTTGTGCATGCATCATGTAGTTCTCATGCCATAGTTTTCAGCTCCATCTAGTCATTTAAGGTCTTCTCTATACTTTTATTCTAGTTAGCCATTCGTCTAATCTTTTTTCAAGGTTTTTGGCTTCCTTGCGATGAGTTCAAACATCCTCCTTTAGCTAGAAGAAATTTGTTATTACTGACCTTCTGAAGCCTACTTCTGTCAACTCATCAAAGTCATTCTCTGCCTAGCTTTGTTCCATTGCTGGCAAGGAGCTGCGATCCTTTGGAGGAGAAGAGGCACTCTGGTTTTTAGAATTATCAACTTTTCTGCTCTGGTTTGTCCCTATCTATGTGGTTTTATCTACCTTTGGTCTTTGATGTTGGTGACCTACAGATGGGGTTTTGGAGTGGATGTCCTTTTTATTGATGTTGATGCTATTCCTTTCTGTTTGTTAGATTCCTTCTAACAGTCAGGTCCCTCAGCTGCAGGGCTGCTGGAGTTTGCTGGAGGTTCACTCCAGACCCTGTTTGCCTGAGTATCACCAGTTGAGGCTGTAGAACAGCAAATATTGCTGCCTGATCCTTCCTCTGGAAGCTTTAGTCCCAGAGGGGCTCCTGCCTGTATAAGGTGTCAGTCGGCCCCCACTGGGAGGCATCTCCAAGTTAGGCTACACAGGGGTCAGGGACCCACTTGAGGAGGCAGCCTGTCCACTCTCAGAGTTCAAACACCATGCTGGGAGAACCACTGTTGTCTTCAGAGCTGTCAGATAGGAATGTTTAAGTCTGCAGAAGTTTCTGCTGCCTTTTGTTCAGCTATGCCCTGACCCCAGAGGTGGAATCTACAGAGGCAGCAGGCCTTGCTGAACTGTGGTGGGCTCTGCCCAGTTCAAGCTTCCCAAGCTGCTTTATTTACCTACTCAAGCCTCAGCAATGGTGGATGCACCTCCCCCTGCCTGCTGCCTCGCAGGTCGATCTCAGACTGCTGCACTAGCAGTGAGCAAGGCTCCGTGTGTGTGGGACCCACCAAGCCAGGCACAGGATATAATCTCCTGGTGTGCCATTTGCTAAGACCATTGGAAAAGCACAATATTTTGGTAAGAATGTCCCGCTTTTCCAGGTACAGTCTGTCATGGCTTCCATGGGTTGGAAAGGGAAATCCCTTGACTCCTTGTGCTTCCTGGGTGAGACAATGCCCCACCTTACTTCAGTTCGCACTCCATGGGCTGCACCCACTGTCCAACTACTCCCAGTGAGATGAAACAGGTACCTCAGTTGGAAATGCAGAAATCATCTGTCTTCTGCCTCAATCATGCTGGGAGCTGCAGACTGGAGCTGTTCCTATTTGGCCATCTTGGAAGGGAATCTACAGCTCAGCTTCTTAAGTGACTGGTAAGTAGAAACCATGTATGTAAAAATAAATTGAAATGTGAATGATAACAAAAGGAGTGAAGATAGAGATAAAGACAAGTGGGGGTGAGGGGAGAAAGAGAGAAACTCAAGTAAAAGCATTCCATCTATCACTATTATTATTGACTATTTGATCATAATAATGCTCTTAAAATCATAGTCTACTAAAAACCCTGCTGTTTATCAAACTTCCACTAATTTAACTCATTAATTTATGATATTGCCTATGATTAACATATATTTTCTGTTTCTCCATTTGGGACAATGATCTTTTTCTACTGATTTTTTTTTCAAATATATCAAACATATAAGTAATATAAAATTAATATCAGCAAATGATTAAATACTATCTAATCTTTAATAAATGTTTCAGTACACAGATTTCCCTGAAATCTCTACAACCCTTTGGTGTAGGTTGTGGAACATGTATAATGAATTATCAGCCTTTTCTCTTCTCATCTACTATACGTGCTTGAGAAGAAATAATACAATAAAAACATTTTTAGAAGAAATAATAACATTTCTCTACAGCCTCCCAAGTTTCAGAAGACCTTTTATACATGTTCTTATTTGATAGAATTGTCTATTTTTAGGGGAGTAAAAGGGACTTTTCTGTTGTCTCATAACTTAGAAAGTTTAGATTGGGAAGGAAAAAAGCATAAAAAGTATAAAAGTGTATGTGGGAAGAGGAGTAGAAGGGTAGATTTGGGGAGAATAGTTTGTATACCATAGAGATAAGAAATAGTTTAGGCTGGGTGTGGTGACCCACGCCTGTAATCCCAGCACTTTGGGAGGCTGAGGCAGGCAGATCATGAGGTCAGGAGTTCAAGACAAGCCTGACCAACACGGTGAAACCCCATCTCTACTAAAAATGCAAAAATTAGCTGGGTATGGTGGCATGTGCTTGCAATCCCCGCTACTCAGGAGGCTGAAGCAGGAGAATCACTTGCACCTGCCAGGCAGAGGTCACAGTGAGCTGAGATGGTGCCACTGCACTCCAGCCTGAGTGACAGAGCAAGACTCTGTCTCAAAAAAAAAAAGAAAAAAAGAAAAAAGAAAAATGAAAGGAGTTGTTAGTTGCTTTGTTATTAAGTGAGTATTCATTTTAGCTTTATGTAGATAAATATTTACTGTAATTCTCAGATTCAAAAGTCAACTGAAAAGGAATTGATGGAGGCCAGGGCAGTGCGGCTGCGGAGCCTAGGCCGGGGGCGGGGCGCACGGAGAGGGAGAGGGGTCGGCCCAACACAGGGTCCAGGAGCACTAGGGCCGTAGCAGCGCTGCCCGTCCGTGGGAACAACTGCGCTGTCCCTCCGCCCACGCTCCAGCACCTCGGCCTTGGCAGCCTCTGAGCTGCGCGTGGGCCCGCAGGGTGGGCCTGGGGCGGGGACTGACGGGCATTTTTTACTATCTACAGAAACTTATTGTAATTCATTTTTCCTCACTCAGGTAGTAAGAATTACACCAAATTGAAAAGATATGAATGAGTATCCTAAAAAAAGAAAAAGGAAGACTCAACACCCTTCTCGTTATTCAGATTCCTCTGGAATAAGCAGAATTGCAGATGGATTCAATGGAATTTTCTCTGATCATCGTTACATGTCTGTTCTTTGAGACAGCCAGATTTAAAATATTTTGACAGCAAAGATGATGATTCTGATACCAAGACGTCAAATGAATTGCCAAAATTTGCAGATGGAATCAAGGCCAGAAACAGAAATCAGAACTACCTGGTTCCCAGTCCTGTACTTAGAATTCTAGACCACACTGCCTTTTCTACAGAAAAATCTGCTGGTATTGAAATTTGTGATGAAGAGTGTGACTCACCTGAATCAGTCAACCAGCAAACCCAAGAGGAGAGTCCTATAGAAGTTCACACTACTGAAGATGTTCCAATTGCTGTAGAAGTGCATGCGATTTCTGAAGATTATGATATAGAGACAGAAAACAATTCCTCTGAGAGTCCCCAAGATCAAACTGATGAAGAACCACCAGCTAAACTTTGTAAAATTCTTGACAAGAGCCAAGTTTGAATGTGACTGCCCAGCAGAAATGGCCTTTACTGAGAGCTGATAGCAGTGGCCTCTATAAATGTGAACTTTGTGAGTTTAACAGCAAATATTTTTCTGACTTAAAGCAGCATATGATCCTGAAGCATAAATGTACTGATTCAAATGTGTGTCGAGTATGCAAGGAAAGTTTCTCTACCAATATGCTTCTGATAGAACATGCCAAACTACATGAAGAGGATCCCTACATTTGTAAATACTGTGATTATAAGACAGTAATTTTCGAGAACCTCAGCCAGCACATTGCAGACTCCCATTTTAGTGATCACCTCTATTGGTGTGAACAGTGTGATGTACAGTTCTCCTCAAGCAGTGAACTCTACCTACGTTTCCAGGAGCACAGCTGTGATGAACAGTACTTGTGTCAGTTCTGTGAACATGAAACTGATGATCCAGAAGACTTGCATAGCCATGTGGTAAATGAGCATGCATGTAAATTAATAAAGTTATAAGTATAACAATGGAGAACATGGACAGTATAGCCTCTTAAGCAAAATTACCTTTGACAAATGTAAAAACTTCTTTGTATGGCAAGTATGTGGTTTTCGGAGTAGATGTCATACAAATGTTAACGGGCATGTTGCTATTGAACATACTAAAATTTTTCTTCATGTTTGTGATGACTGTGGGAAAGGCTTTTCAAGTATGCTAGAATATTGCAAGCATTTAAATTCACATTTATCTGAAGGGATTTATTTATGTCAATATTGTGCATATTCAACAGGACAAATTGAAAATCTTAAAATTCATCTAGATTTCAAGCATTCAGCTGACTTATCTCATAAATGTAGTGACTGCTTGATGAGGTTTGGAAATGAAAGGGAATTAAGTCACCTTCCAGTCCATGAGACCACTTGATTATTCTCTTTAACTTACAGAATGTTTAAAATAATAAATTTAGCCTTTTTTTGGAGATGATTAAATGGATGATTGTAAACACAACTTATGAAATTTGCCTTTAACAAGTAACTTTTGTAAATTATAAAATCTTTTTGGCATTGCTCCATTTTCAGTATATGAATATATCTTTAATGTAGTATTTTCCATTGCGTGATAGTTTGTAGTTTTAACCACTCTTGGTGACTGTCATCCTGTTTCTTGCATGTGCTCGATTTCATGAATTGAAAAGAAACAAATGTATTGAAATGAGCTGCAGTTTTCCTTCCTTAACCATGGGTGCTAGTAACTTTTTCTTTTTAAAACTCAAGACAAGATTAGTTTTTTTGGTGTATGAAGTCATGAAATTATATGACCAGAACTAAAATGCAATATACAATTAAATCCATGGATACTCCCATTAATAAGAAATAACACTAGGAGGCCACTATTATCACAGGAAGAAAAGATTTGGTTTTCATGGCAGTCTGTTTTTTTAAAAAAAATTTTTGAGGCCCTATCTATTGTTGAATATTTTAAGATAGGATGAGGGAGGAACTAATTAATAAGGGCTTACACAATAATAAATAACTGTAACATAACTCAAAAAAAAAAAGAAAAGGAATTGATGTGAAATAATAACTTAATTTCCAAGAGTTTCTGCTAATTACAAAGAGGACACTAATGAGGAAGTAACAGGGAAAGATATAAATATACAGTTTATACCTTCATGACCAGTTTGCTTTTCTGCTAACTTAGGAAGATCAGATATGAAATATGACCTTTGTTTAGAGAAACCTCTCACTCTACCACCTCCATGTTAATCAGTTTGACTTAAAAGACTGAGTTAAAAGCTTAACTGAGATACCTTCTCTTCACTAACTTATGAACTCTCTCCAATAACTGATGGTCAAGAGCTTTTTTCTAATCCTTTTCTGAAATGTCTGAGGGACTGGAGCAGTTTGGAAAATTTTCAAGTTGCAAAAAATGTGGTAGCTATTTATCGAATGGCTCTAAAATTCATTGTCCAAGCCAGAACACTCTTGATAGTAAAGGGGGCTGCTGAGTGATAGAGCACCATGAGGAGATGAACTTCCCAACAGGCAAATGGTTGGAAGCATCCAAAAACAAAGAATATTTCTATCAAATAACAACAACAATACACATAAAATCTATGTAGAATGAATAACAAGTAATAGCTGTTGACTCTGTTGGGAGAAGACACGTAATTTAGATTTTTTAAAAATTTTAATGTGTTTTCATTTATTGAAGAGACTGCCCTTTTCCCAATGTTCTTGTCACATTTGTTGAAAATAAGTTGTCTGTAAATGCATGGATTTATTTCTGAGTTCTCTATTCTGTATGTCTTCAATAGTGCTGGGAAAACTGGATATCCATATGCAGAAAAATAAAACTAGACCCCACTCTCTCACTTATAAAAAAAAATCAAATGTATTAAAGACTTAAATGTAAGACTTGAAACTATAAGACTACTAGAAGAAAACATTGGAGAAATACTTCAGGTCACTGTCCTAGGCAAAGATTTCTTGAGTAAGAACTCAAAAGCACAAGCAACCAAAGCAGAAATTTAAAAAGCTTCTGCACAGCAAAAGGAAAAAATAAAGTGAAGAGACAAGCTACAGAATGGGAGAAAATATTTGCAAACTATTCATCTGACAAGAGAATAATAACCAGAATATTTGAGGAACTCAAACAAGAGGAGAAAAATGATCTGATTTTAAAAATAGGCAAAAGATCTGAATAGACATTTTTCAAAAGAAGACATGCAAATGACCAACAGGTATAAGAAAAAATGCTCAACATCACTAATCATTAGTAATATGCAAATAAAAATTATAACAAGATATCTCCTCACCACAATTAAAATAGCTACTATCAAGTAAACAAACGAACAAAAAAATAAACCACCAAAATATGGCAAAAATATATAGAAAGGGGAATGTTCATCAATGTTGATGAAAATGTAAATTAGTACAGCCATTTTGGAAAACAGTATGGAGGTTCCTCAAAAAACTAAAAATCGGACTACTATATGATCCAGAAATTCTCCTGCTGGGACTTATTCCAAAGAAAGAAAAGCAGTATATTGAAGAGATTTCTGCACTCCCATGTTTATTGCAGCACCATTTATGAGAGCCAAGACATGCAATTAACCTAAGTGTTCATCAGTGGATACATGAATAAAGAAAATAAATATGGCATAGGTACACAATGAAATATTATTCAGCCATAAAAAAGAATTAAGTCCTGATACTTACAACAGCATGAATGGAAGTGGAAGACATTTTATTGAGTAAAATAAGCCAGTCACAGACAATGATTATGTTTGCACTCATATGTTGGAGCTAAAAACAAGATCTCATAGAGGTAGTGAGTAGAATGGTCATTACCAGAGGCTGGGAAGAGTAGTGGAGAGAAAGAGATGAAGAGAGTTGGTTAATGGGTACAAAACCACAATCAGGTAGAGGAAATAAGATCCAGTGTTCAATAGCACAACTATAGTAAACAATAATTTATTGTATATTTCAAAATAGCCAAAAGAAGATTTGGAATGTTTCCAACACAAAGCAATGATAAATGTGTGAGGTGATGGATATCCCAATTACCCAGATTTGGTAATTACACATTGTATGCTTGTTTCAAAATATCACATGTACCCCATGGTATGTACAACTATTATGTACCCATAAAATCAAAAATAAAAATATTAAAAATATTTTTCAAGTAATATATGGTCCAAAAAAAAAACAAATAAAAACTCAATACTCTTAGCTCTTCATGCTTTGCCTCATCACACGGGCAAGCTCTTTAGAAACATTTAGCGGATAATGTTTCTCTCAATGCTTCTAACTGATAAATGCATCATGGTTTGTATAGTTTGATGTTATCTATGGCCTTTAATCAGAGAAGTTGAGGACTTTTCATTCTCTCATATGCTTTCTCTATTCTCCACACATGATTTTCATCATATTTTGCTAATTAAAATTTTAGTCTCCTTTATGTACTTTGTATATTACCATATGTATTTATAAGTTCATTTTAAAGTCTCAATCAGATTCAAGTTCGACTTTTTTAAAATAGAAAGATTAGTTTGTAGGTACTTCCACCAGGAAGTACATAATTCCATTTGGCTCTCTTTTTGGTATGTTAGAAACCATTAATTCATAAAAGATTGCAAAATGGTAATATTCTAATTCTCTCATTTCTTCATTTATTAGCTCAAACACATTTCTAAAGATAAACTTACCCTCATAAATTGTTTTGTTTTATTTTTCTAAGGTATAGTTTGAATAAAAAATTCAAGATAAATGCTAATTATTTCCTTGCATTTGCCAACCTTCAATTTAGTGAGTTGATTTCCTTTTTTCCTCCAAAGGTAATCAATAAAGTATCTCATGATATCATCACAAATGCATAGACTTAATTGTCTTTGATGTATCTCAATTATGTTCAATAATGCCATGGGCTGCAATCAACAAATTCAAACTCTGAGAAACTTTTTTTAGAGTTTTACAAAATAGCTTTTATTTTTAACTTCTATTTTAGGTTCAGCAGTACATGTGCAATTTTGTTCAATAGGTAAACTGCATGTCATAGGGGTTTTGTTTACAAATCATTTCATCACCCAGGTAATAAGCATAGTACCCAATAGGTATTTTTTTCTGAACCTTTTCCTTCTCTCACACTCCATCCTCAAATAGGTGCCAGTGTCTGTTATTCCCTTCTTTGTGTTCATATGTTCTCATTGTTTAGCTCCACCTATAAGTGAGAATCTGAAGTACTTGGTTTTCTGTTCCTGCGTTAGTTTGCTAAGGTTAATGGCCCCCAGCTCCATCCATGTTCCTGCAAAGGGCATAATCTCATTTTTTTTTTTTTCTTTTTTTGAGACGGAGAATCTCATTCTTTTTTATGGCTGCATAGTATTCTGTGGTGTGTATGTATCACATTTTCTTTATCCAGTCCACTGTTGATGGGCATTTAGGATGATTCCATGTCTTTGCTATTGTGCATAGTACTGTGATGAACATATATGTTCATGTGTCTTTATAATAGAGTGATTTATATTCCTTTGGGTATTGTATTAGTCTGTTTTCACATTGCTATAAAGAAATACAAGCGACTGGATAATTTATCAAGGAGAGAGTTTTAATTGACTCAAAGTTCCACACAGCTGGGGAGGCCTCAGGAAACTTACAATCATGGTGGAAGGTGAAGTGGAAGCAAGCACCTTCCTCACATGGTGGCAGGAGAGAGAAGTACAAGCAGGGGAAATGTCAGATGCTTACAAAACCATCAGATCTCATGAGAATTCACTCACTCACTATCATGAGAACAGCATGGGGTAAACCACCCCCATGATCCATCCGCCTTTCTCCCTCAACACTTGGGGATTACAATTCAAAATGAGATTTGGGTGGGGACACAGAGCTAAACCGTATCAGGCATGTACCCAATAATAAGATTTCAGGGTTGAACAGGGTAATTCTGTTTTAAGTTCTTTGAGGAATTGCTACACTGCTTTCCACAAGGGCCGAACTAATTTACACTCCCACCAGCAGTGTATAAGTGTTTCTCTACAACCTCACCAGCATCAGTTACTTTTTGACCTTTTAGTAATAGCCACTCTGACTGGTGTGCAATGGTATCTCTTTGTGGTTTTGATTTGCATTTCTCTAATGATGAGAAATGTTGAGAATTTTTTCATGTGCTTGTTTGCTATATTATGTCTTCTTTTGAAAAGTGTCTGCTTATGTCCCTTGCCTACTTTTTAATAGGGCTGATTGATTTTTGCTTGTAAATTTGTTTAAGTTCCTTAAACATTCTGAGTATTAGACCTTTGTCAGCTGCATGTTTGCAAATATTTTCTCCCATTCTGTAGGATGTCTTTTTACTATGTTGAAGTTTCTTTTGCTGTACAGAAGCTCTTCAGTTTAATTAAATCCCATTTGTCAATTTTTTGTTTTGTTGCGATCCTTTTTGGTGTCTTCATCATGAAATCTTTGCCAAGTCCTATGTCCAGAATAATATTTCCTAGGTTATTTGCCAGGGTTTTTTTTTTTCAATGGTTTTAGGTTTCATATTTAAGCCTTTAATCCATCTTGAGCTGATTTTTGTTTGTGGTTTAAGGTAGAGGTCCAGTTTCAATCTTCTGCATATGGCTAGCCAGTTATCCCAGCACCATGCATTAAATAAGGAGTCCTTTCCTCATTGCTTGTTTTTGTCAGCTTTGTTGAATATTAGATAGTAGTTATATTTGTACAGCATTATTTCTGGGCTCTATATTCTAGTCCATCAGTCTATGTGTCTGTTTTTGTACCAGTACCATGCTGTTTGGTTCCTGCAGCCCTGCAGTATTACTTGAAGTTGGGTAACGTGATGCCTCCAGCTTTGTTCTTTTTGTTTAAATTTGCCTTGGCTATTGGGGCTCTTTTTTGGTTCCATGTAAATTTTAAAATAGTTGTTCCTAATTCTGTGAAGAATGTGAGTGGTAGTTTGACAGAAATAATACTGACTATGTTAACTGCTTTGGGTAATATGGCCATTTTAATGATACTGATTCTTCCTATCCATGAGCATGGAATGTTTTTCCATTTGTTTGTGTCATCTCTGATTTATTTAAGCAGTAAAACTCTGAGAACCTACAGGAGAAATAATCTGTTTATTTTTTTTTTTAAGTGTTTTTTTTTTTTTTTTTTAAGAAATGGAAGAGAAACCTGTGGAGTTAAGAGAATGTTAAAAGACATGTTAATACATTGCAATGAATCACTTTTTAAATCTTGATTCAACATTCACAGGAATATTGCAGAAATGTGAACATTAAATGATAGCTAATGATATTGTTGCTTTGGAGACTAGAATGATGGGAATGTGGTCATTTTTAAAGGAGTGATCATTTTAAAGGGGTTTAGAATTGTTGAAGTTGAGTGTAAGGTAATTATACACTATGCTTTCTAACTTCGTGTGTTTGACATTTTCCTTAATAATAAACCCTTAAAATTATCTTCTGGACTTTAATACTATGCCTATACGAATATTGTTCAATATTGTGCCAGAGTATTTTGTTCTCCCTCTTTTTTTTTTTTTTTTTTTGAGACAGAGTCTTGGTCTGTCCCCAAGGCTGGAGTACAATGGCACAATCTCGGCTCACTGCAACCCCCACCTCCCAGGTTCAAGTGATTCTGCCTAAGCCTCCTGAGTAGCTGGGATTACAGGTGCATGCCACCAAGCCTAGCTAATTTTTGCATTTTTAGTAGAGATAGGGTTTCACCATGTTGGTCAAGCTGGTCTCGAACACCTGACCCCAGGTGATCCACCCACCTCAGCCTCCCAAAGTGTGGGATTACAGGCGTGAACCACCATGCCTGGCCAAGTATTTCGTTTTCTTACTTGAATAATGTTTTGTTTTTGCTGGAGTTAAAATTACCTGATTTTAAAAATGTGCTTGGTTTTCTTTGAACTTACAGCTGTGCTTTTTCACACCATATAATAATTGAGTAAATGTCTCTTGTTAAATTAAGTTTATCCTAAAGCTGCCTCCTTACATATTTTAAGTTCAGCCGAAAAGTTTCTCCGTACACAATGAACTGTAACCCAACTGGATGTCTAAACAGGCTATACCCTACTCTTGTACCAATCACTGAGTTTCAGCCAATTCAAGGCAGCCAACTGTTCAAATCATTTTTTAAAAAGGTAAACTCCAAGCTGTAACCAACCCAGCTGTTTCTGTACCTCACTTTTTCTGTATACCACTTTCCTTTTTCTGTCCATAGTCTCTTTTGCCCATGCAGTGGCACTGAGCCTCTTTGAACCTATTCTAGTTTGTGAAGCTGCCCCATTTGCAAATCATTCTTTGCTCAAACTCTGTTATATTTAATTGGTCTACAGTTTTTATTTTAACACTCGCAACACAATATCTCCACATAATCAAACCTATCAGATGATCTGTCATTTTTCATTCCTTTTACTGGAAGAACTCATACTGGAATGCTCCATCCTTGTGTTCTATTTTTCACTCTACTTGCCCTTTGGCATAATTAACAGTTGTCATCCTAAGAATTCCCCTTGCCTTTCTCCTCTCCTGTGTCCTGTAGAGTGTATCTTTTCTTTTCCTTGCTTCCTTATTTTGATGGAATACATCATTCAGAAGTTTTCTGAGAAAAAGTACATGAATTTTTTTGAGACATTGTCTGAAAATATCTTTATTCTATCCTCACAGAAGATTGATAGTTTGCCTGCATACAGAATTCTAGATCGGCAAAATTTTCCTTATAATTAAAACCACTGTTCCATTGTTTTGTAGCTTCCAACGTGGGAAAAATGTGATTTCAGGCTTATTTTTAATCCTTTGTGGGGGACCTGTATTTTTTTTTGGGGGGGGGTGGGGAGAAAGGCTTAGTATCTTTATGGCTAGTGGTCTTAAATTTTACAATTTAGGTACTTTGGTGTATAATTATTATATGTTATACTATCTGAATGTAATGATTATAGTTTTTCAGAAATTTGCTTAAGTTTCATACATTTTAAGTGCTTTTTCTGAGTTCACTTTTACTGTGTTGATGTTTCCTTTTATAATATCAGAGTTTTTCCTCAAGTATTAGGTGATCTTTGGCAGTCCATTTATTTATTTATTTATTTATTTATTTATTTATTTTATTTATTTATTTATTTTTGAGACAGAGTTTCACTCCGTTACCCAGGCTGTAGTGCAGTGGTGTGATCTCAGCTCACTGCAACCTCAGCCTCCCAGGTTCAAGCGATTCTCATGCCCAGCCTCCCAAGTAGTTGGGATTACAGGTGCCCACCACCATGCCTGGCTCATTTTTGTATTTTTAGTAGAGACGGGGTTTTGCCATGTTCGCCAGGCTGATTTTGAATTCCTGACCTCAAGTGATCTGCCTGCCTCGGCCTCCCAAAGTGCTGGAATTACAGGCATGAGCCCCCACCACTGGCCTGCCCATTTATCCTTAATGATGCCATACTGAAAAGCTAATTAGAAAATATGTCGGCATGAATATAGCCTATTAACCGGTAGGTCTCACTCTAGATTGATCAGGTGATTGACTGAATTTGGGTTGGCAAACCCCAAATGTCAGTATCTGTAGTACTTTTCTTTGAGGAAGATAAATTTATCAGAGAAGGATACACATGTCTCTTGCTAAGGCACAAATATGGAGGCAGGAACATACAGCTGGTTGCCATGATTCTAGTGAGGAACATGGCTGGGGTGATCCCACTGCTCAATATGCTAACTTTCATCTTATCCCAATTGTCCATCAACCGTCTCACACATTCATACACTTAGCTATATTCTTGATTTCTTTTTTTTTTTTTGAGACGGAGCCTCACTCTGTCGCCCCAGGCTGGAGTGCAGTGGCGCGATCTCGGCTCACTGCAACCTCCACCTCCCAGGTTCAAGCGATTCTCCTGCCTCAGCCTCCCGAGTAGTGGGGACTCCAGGTTCGCACCACCACACAACTAATTTTTGTATTTTTAGTAAAGACAGGGTTTTGCCACATTGGCCAGGCTGCTCTCAAACTCCTGACCTCATGATCCATCTGCCTCGTCTCCCAAAGCGCTGGGATTACAGGCATGAGCCACCGCTCCTGGTCCTTGATTTCTTTTGATAATATTTAGCTAGATAACCATCCATTCAGTGCAATCAAAGGCAGACCTAACATTCACTCCCTAGTAAAAACTTATCTGGGTATTAAAATTGCAGTTACAATATACCTGGGAAATAATAGGTGTGTTTTTCCCCAGCTAAATTTGCAAACACACATCCATTAAGTGACAGGAAACACTGCAAAGTTTTACAGTTTAAAGGATTTTTGTGGCATATGCTTTCTTATAAAACTCTGACTAAACAATGAATTCAAATAATATTCACCTCTGTAATGGGTGAACAATATTTGATGGGATTCAATATTCTAAGGTATATTTTCAGATTGATATTGATGATATAAAAATCAATATAATAGCACTATAGTAGTGAATGCCCCCCACATCTAATTATTTATGAAATTTGGTCAATTCTATTTCAAAATTTCTCTCAGATTTTAGTCCCTTCTTTCAGATCCATTATTTTCATTGAGATTAATAAGACACTTTGCACAAACCACCTTTTTAAACTTTCTGCCTATGTTTAATTATGCCACAAGATCTGCTTCTGGCTATAAGTCTGAATATGGCACTCCACTCATTAATGTTTTTGTGGCAATTTATTACCTATACCATAAAAGTATAGCCTCTATACACCCACAACATTGCTTCACTCTGTTCTATACCTTGCACCTTACACTATAGCAACAGAAGCATGATCTTATGTGTCACACTTGCTAGCACACAGCGATTGTTATCAGTGCTGTCCCATTATTTAACTAGCATCCTGTTTCCTCCCACCCTCCAGGTCTAGCATACCACTACTTATTTTTGGAACTTGGAACAGATGACTTCTTTGTCTCCTATGGGTAAAATCAGTCATTTCTTCATTCAGTTACTTGTACATATCCATGTCATATCACTTTGAACAGACTTAATTAAATTATTCGTAATACACAGTACAGAGGTGTTATATAAAATGTATCATAGATCTTATATTTAGGGCTCTTGGTTTACATAAAAACATCAACAAAATACAGTCGGAATTGTATAAGTTAAATGGGTAAATGAAGCAACCCTAAATAATTCTAGCAGGTCAGCGGTTATTGCAGTGACCTCAGGCGCTCGCTAGGCCTATCTTAACTAGTAGGCCATATTGATCTAAATTAATGGAAGTTTTGTTCAACAATTTGAATTTGAATTCAACAGTTCATCAATTTGACTCTAGTACAAGAAGGAATCTAAATAAAAACTAAGTCTTCTCTTAGTAAAAAACTAGGAGTCTTCTCTTAGTAAATTTCATCAATGACATATCCATGAATTTTAAATCTTTGAAAATTAGATTATTTCACAATCAAAACACATTTTTCACTGTAATAAAACTTACTATTACTCTTTAATATTTAAATTTTTATTCTTCTACTCTCTTCTCGCTTCTACTCTGCTTTCCCAAATAGAATGGATTTTCTTCACTTGTTTCCAAAAGGAATACAATTATTTTTATATAGTGATCCCTGTGTTGGTATTTAAAATATATCCTGTGAAATGCTGAAAATTCAACTAAATTTGAAAATCATAAACTGATTTTCTATTTTTTTGCCAAGTACTAAAGTAATATTCTTACTGTGTTGGAAAACCGAGAGTGTGATACAAGCAAAAGACTTTGGAATCCCAAGTCAGAAAACCTAGATTCAATCCCAGGTTTCAATATTATAAGCTTCATGAGCCCAGGCTAGCCACTAGAATATAGTTTGAGAAAATTCTGTGTTTGTATAGAATATTCTTGTTAACTTCTCCATCTCAGGGAAAATTTGGTTGGAAACACAAAAATTCTTCACATTAATTTAAGTAAAAGTGTGTGTATGATTCATAGTTCTGTAGAGGAAACAGAAACCTCTATAGGTATTTTAAACAGAAAGGGACTTCATACAGGAATTAAACACCTCTATAATCATTAAAAGGACTAGAGGAGCTGTAATGAGGAGATTGCTACTGGCAAAACTATGTGCATGAATATGAAGCCAAAGCTTTGATCCAGGGATCAGAAATAGTTCACTAATACTTCACCTGCTTCTCGACACCTATGAAGGCAGAGGCTAGACAGGGACTCAGAGTTTGACCTCCATCCCAGCACCGCACTGTTTCTCAATACTCATGCCTCTAGGACATGTTTACCATCAGAAATATCAGAAGGATTATAGCATCCACCTCACTACCAGCAACCAAATCTTGCATGAGTGTGTTTAGCTGTATCCATAGCTAACTGCGAGAGAGTCAGAGAAATGGTACAATTTGGCTTTCCAACTTCTGAAATTCAACAAGACATATATGGCAGGAGATAAATATAGAAGCTGAATGCCTATTAACCATATCTAACCTGGAGAGTATGGAGGCAGTGAGGGAGTATATAAAGATGTACAGAGCCTTGTGGCATGAAAATGTAGCTGGACATATTCAGATAAAAACTGGAAACAGGGAGTGAGTAACCTTAGGATGCTCTCTGTTTCCCAAGAGCTCTGTATACTTATATTTTCTCTCTCTCTCTTTCTCGCTCTGCCCCCCCCCCCCCCCCCCCCCCCCCCCCCCCCCCCCCCCGCAAGAGCTCTATAATATAAACAATCAAGGAAGGGTCTCACATGTCTCAGGTGTATGAAGCTCTGTAGTACATAGGACATGTTCAATAGAAAGAAAAACATAAAGAAGTGAATACTTTCCCTAGTTTCTTCATCAAGTGAAATATCTGCTCAATCCTTTCCAGAAAGGAAAGGATTCCGAGTTACAAGGATCAAATAAAATAATTGAAAAGGGCTTATTTAAATGTTAATCTTTTGTATTAGATATGCATCATTTTACCATCAATTTAAAAATGTTAAAGCAGGAAAAAAGAAGAGAAGTATTATTTACAACAGCCTTTTTCTATACCCTTTGCTACGGTTTATATAGATGCATTATCTGACACTGGGTCTCTAGTTCTCAGTAAACACTAATTGAAATGAATCTAAATGTGTACTCATGTGTTTAGCAAATAGCATAAATGAGATATTTTTATCATTGCTACCAATCGTTATTTTCTTTTGTGAAGTCATCTGATAATTGAATTTCCAACTGTGTCATTCTATGGAACGGTTACCCATGACTAATATATTCTGTTCATTCTCAATAAACTTCACTTTAATTCATTCTAGAAATATGATTCCAATAGTTTTATGGGACATTACACTATATATAAGATTATTATCACCACAAAGTTATATACTTCTAACAGCACTAAATAGCAATAGGTTTTTGTATAAAAACTGAAATCACTATAAGACCATGTTCACTCATTCCATAGCCTAAGTAAAATTTTCCTAGGAAGCAAATGAGAAAGGGAAAAGAAATAATATTTATTGGAGGACTACCTTGAACATTTTATATAATCACTGAATTCTGACATTTTATTTAATAGTAGGGCCCATGACAAATAATTTACGTAGTCTTATCTTTTTGTATTATAAATATTAAGTCAGTATCTAGTATATGCCAGAAAATAACCTTGGAATATAATGATGAGTGAGGTAAATGTGCCCCGTGCACTCAAGGAACTTCAGGTAATTTATGAATAAAAATCCAGTTACAATGCACTAAAGAATGTGTTGATGGTATGCTATGGAAAAACACAATAAGAACTCTGAATTCAGCCTCTGGCCGACAAGACATTCTGCAGGAAGTGGCAGCAGAGCCAGGCACTGAGGATGAGCATGTCTGAAGCACAGAGAAGGAGAGGCATGGTAGAAATATATGAGACTTTTGTAAAACTTCATGAGATGCTACAGCATTCTGATTTAATGAAAAGAGAAATGGAGGACTTTAAGTCAAAAGGGATGTAATCATATTTGCATTATGGAAAGATCAAACTGGCTGTTTATGGGAATCAGCTGAAAACCTGCAAGCACGAAGGTGGGCAGGACACTTCGGAGAGAGTCTCAGGAATAAAGGTGAAAGGTGATATGGGCCTGTGCTAGGGCAGAGCCAGTGGGGACTGAAAGAAGAAATATTTTAAATGGGCCGGGCGCGGTGGCTCAAGCCTGTAATCCCAGCACTTTGGGAGGCCGAGACGGGCGGATCACGAGGTCAGGAGATCGAGACCATCCTGGCTAACATGGTGAAACCCCGTCTCTACTAAGAAATACAAAAAACTAGCCGGGCGAGGTGGCGGGCGCCTGTAGTCCCAGCTACTCGGGAGGCTGAGTCCGGAGAATGGCGTGAACCCGGGAGGCGGAGCTTGCAGTGAGCTGAGATCCGGCCACTGCACTCCAGCCTGGGCTACAGAGTGAGACTCCGTCTCAAAAAAAAAAAAAAAAGAAAAGAAATATTTTAAATGTTTAAATGAAAGAATCTTGTGATTTGATAGCACGGTAAGAATGAGGGAGAGGTTATAAATGACATTCGTGTTTCTAGTTGGCCTGGACAAGTGGAAGGATGAGAGAACCATTCACTGAAATTGGGAAAAAAGAAAAAAAAAATGGAATTTTGGAAGAGATGATGTGAGTTTGGATCATTTTGAAGGCGAGGTGTTAAAAAGGCATCTGGGTGCAGATTTCAATAGTATTTCTATTCCATGCTTTAAGTAGGTCTGGAAGGGAGATGATAGAAGCCAGGAGTGAAAGATAACTGGGGAGAGTAGGTAGGGTGTCCCTGAGTGACACCAGTGCCTAAGAGACAGGTGAAGGAAAGAAGCTTCCAAGGAAGAAGGTAGGGAGCATTCAGAGGGGAAGGAAAAGAAGATGGAGGAAAATGCTGGATCCCGAAGCCAACAGAAAGGGATGTTTCAAGAAAGAGTGGCCAACAGTGTTAAATGCTACTAAAGGAATAAGTCCAATAAGCATTGGGAAGTGGCCAGTTCAGTTCGGTGCAGCACTGTAAGGAACGGAATGTAATGAGTTGGAAAATGCAGAAATGAGAGAAGGAGAGCAGTTAGTGTAGACAGACATTTCATGAAGTTTGACTGTAAAGGGTGTAGAATGCCAGTGTGTCATGCTGCAAGAGGCATTTGATCGACAAAAGCTCTTTCTGGTTTTGTTTTGTTTCGTTTTTCAAGATGAGAGAGGCAAATAATTTCAAACACTGAAAGGGAAGAGCCAAAATAGCAGAAACAGAAAGGTAGAAAGGATAGGAGAGGAAAAAGATACTCAAATGAGAAAGGTAGGAAAGAAACCAGAGCATAGATAAGGATGTATTATTGGCCTTAGAGCCATTTAATCATTAACTCAACAAATGTTTATTGACTGTTACGCATTTCTGAAAAAACAGAATGAATGGAGATTCAGGTGGGAAAAAAGTAAATATGTTTGTGAAGGAAAAGGTAAAAAAAAAACAGAGAAACTGGAGGTGGTAAAAATGGAATGTGTTATTAAACTGAAGTGAATTAACTTTGGGGAGGCATTGGATTTAATAGAATTTTCCAGATTAATCTCCTGAATTGTGCTTTATTTATAAGCTTTCTCTGAAATCATGTGTATGTTTTTATCATATTCTATGGCTATCGAGTCTGAAGTCAGTTTGTTACCCCTAAAAGAGTGAATTAATCTGAATTGTTTTCTTCTTGGTCTTACAAAGAGCAGTTCATTTGTCACGAGGCAGGACTTGTTAACTCGGGCAGATTTGTTTCTTAAGCATTTGCAGAGAGATGACCAAGATAAGTCATTTTAAATCGCCAAATATTACCAGATAGAAACAGTTTCGAAGGCAAAAAAAATGAATAAATAAATAACGGGGAGGTCACACTCTCCGCACCTAATGTAGTCCAATGTTTCTTCATTCAATTGAATCAGAGTCTTTTTTGAATTTATCAGTTCATGCCATGGAGGATAAGACCAAAATAAAATAGAGTGTGCCCTGGTACAAAGAAGGAAACCACACACAGCTTTTTATGCTTAAGAGGAAAGACTCTTGGGTAGAGTCAAATAATGTGTGCCAGCTTGTGTGCTTCTGCTGTTTAGGTCTGGACCTCCAAGGAATCAGACTGACAATTTCATGAAAGGTTCTGATTTAACTGCTCCTTTCAAAAACACTTCAAAGGGTGGTGATGAGGGATACCAAGGGATAAAAGGTTTCTTTCAGGGCTATGTTAATTTATTTTAGACCAAAGAGCAAATATCCCAATAGACAAGGCAGGTGATTCAATCCATCTGATTGTAGTAACAAACCTTGCGTAAAGACCAGGTCGGGAGGAGGCTGGAAGAAATTTTTAATCAATTGTGCACCAACTTGCCTACAAAGTAAGTCTCTTAAGTAACTCTAACTGGAATATGTGTGCTGATAGTTAAACCCAGAGAAAAGTCAATGCAAGCAAGGTCTGGAGAGGGAAATCAGGCAGATGAGAGACATTTAGTAACTTTGCTCACCAGGCTGCTAATAACATCTCTGCAGATACAGAGGCAGAGACAGGCAGAGGCAAAGGAGAATGAAAGAGTATTTTGTCACAGTCAACCATCTCAAATCTAGTTAGAAAATGTACTTACTGGCTTTGAAGTTAGAATTTCAGAGTGTGGATTTCAACATGTCGCAGGTTGGGTTATCTGTGAGGCTGGCAGCAAGAAACTGCCTGTAAATTTCTATGTGTCTAAATGGAGGCAATTTCTCAAAAGTAAATTATAGAGTTGAAACCTTTAAATGAGATACTATAACACAAAGTACTTTGAAACTCTAAAATGTGAAACAAGGTAGAATTTTTTTTAGTTATAATTGTAGGACAAACATGCAATGGCATATTCAAATTTTAAGAATAATATTTAAAAAGCAGTAAAAATGTCACCAGAATATTTGAATGATGACAAGCATGAACTCAAACTGAAGGAAAACCAGACTTACAGAAAATATAGGCAGCAGCCCAGAAGCTGAGGCTGCAATGTATTTTAAAAGATCAAGTAGAACAGTTAGAGGGAAAAAACAATGGGAAACCATGTTCTTGTCCTGCATTCACCATTACTTGGTAAGCTGGTGATACATTTTGAGAAAGAATCTAAAGCAAACTGCTGAGGCTCCTTGTACTTACGTTGAGTTTTTGTTTTTCGGGGTAAAGATAATAAATCGTCCTTCTCCGCTGTTTCTATTGTTACTTAGTTCAAGTACCTTTACCTTTACCTTACTTAACACCGAAATGATAAAAAGCTATTTAATTTCACTATTAATCAGGGTTATGCAAATTAATACCACACCATTTTCCACCCATCAAATTAACAAAAAGCAAATTTTGATGAATATATTGTGTTTGCAATAATGTGAAGACACAAACATCTCTATACATTGCTGACAAGTGTGGAAACCAGCCTTCGGTGCATGACAAATTGTCAATATCTATCAAAAGTACAAGGTCATTGACTAAATAATTCCAGGGCTAGGAATTTATTCTAGATTTTACAGATACGAGATGATGAAATGGCATGGACACAGAACTCTTCACTGCAGCATTACTTGTTATAGAAAAAGATTGGAAAAAAATAGAATGTTTGTCTCTAGGAGTTAGAAAAATGAATTATAGAATATCAGTACAATGAAAACCAGCCACCTATGTGAAATAATAAAATCTGGAGGTACTGAAATAGAAAGGTCTACAAGATATATTGTAAGGTGAAAAACATTAAAGTGTAAAACACTATGTTAAATGATCTACTATTTGTGAAAAAAAGGGGAAGATAATATATATTGATATTTTCATTTGTATCTATTCTAAAATATCTAGAAGGCTACATGTAAAATTAATAATACTGCATCTTGGAGGGTGATGTTTGTGAACTGAACAATGGTGAAAAGGGGACTTCATTTATACTTTTTGGTTTTTAAAACATAAATGTATCATTGTTGTAAAATTTAGGTAACTAATTTTTTAAAAAATTATTTGCATGGAAATCCATTTTCCTCACTAAATTATATACTATGCCTTCTTCATTTTCATAGTCTCATTGCTTAGACCAATGCATAGCACATAGCACCTGCTCAACAAATGTTTACTAAATAAACATTGAATAATAAAATATTGTAAACTTTCTTGAAGGAAGGGCAAACATCTTGCCCTAGCTCCAAGAATTTTTTATGTGACATTGTGGGATGGCAGAAAAGTGCCTGAGAAGATAAGAAAGTGAGATGCAATGGAAAATCCTAATTCTAGATGTCATTCATTTTTTAGTTATTTCCATAGTTTTTCAATGAACGTTAGAGTGGGTAGAGTGAGGACCATAACTTCAAAATATATATTAAAGAAAGAGAGGGACATAAAAGAAGTTTCTGGTAGAAGCAGCTGCTTTGAAAATCATAATGATTTAGAGTTTATTGTTTCTGGTAAACTATTCTGTTTTGTGGACCCCTGTTTTATAAGTAGTTACAGATTTTGAATTTTTACTTTATGTTTTTTAAAAATGCTTGTTATTGTTTTCCAAATACATTTTCCTTGTCTCAGATTTAAAGTAGCTAGCCTGCATTTGCTCAGTTGACGAATGAATGATTAGCACAAATGTTATATCCTGTGGCTTAAAGCACTAGTTCTCAATGTTGGCTGCAGGTTGGATCCATAAGGAACTTTAAAAATAATATTGATGCCCAGGTCCCACCCCTAGAGAATCTGCTTTAATTGTTCTGTAAAGTGACACAAATATCAAGGTTCTTAAACGTGATTCTAATATACGACAAAGATTAACAACTACTGGTTTATAGCTTCTCCAGCCTTTGTGTAGAGAGAAACCATCTCCAAAATCAAATGAATATAGAACTTGCTATTTTGAATAATTAACTCTTATAGTGAAGACTGTAAAAATAAAACGTCACATTCATTTTTTTTTCTTCTGAAGGGTAGCCTAGATTTCACGAACTTTACCTTGTTAATACAGGGGCTACATATTGTAACAAGGACCCACTGACTTCATATTAATGATCACAGGTAGTGGCAACACCAAAGGGCAGCTCTGAGGGTCTTCAGGCTGCCACTGCTGCTCTCACAAGTTTTCCCAATGTTGTCTGGGAAAGGCCATTGGGCTTGCTCATAGGTGATTCACCTGTGTTTGCTCAACAACATCAAAATAGTTGGAGTAGAAAAAAATATTGGAAAAAATTCAGATGCCCACCCACAGAAAAATGGATAAATATTGTCCTTTATGTTATAGACACACACACACACACACACACACACACACACACACACACACACAAAATAAAAAAAATTGACTGCAGGCATATCTACCAATACAGATTAATCTTAACATAAAACAGTATCAAGTGTAAAAAACAATTCCCAGAAGACTACATATAGCCTTAAGCCCTTTTTATAATTTTCTAAAACAAAGCTAAATAATTTATTGTTTGGGCATACACATGTCATAGAAATACAGGGGTGGAAAGCAAGACAATGCTAAGCATAAAATTCAAGCTGGCAGTGACCTCTGGGGAAGGAAGAAGGGAAAGGACATAAATAAACATGAGTCCTTGTTAGTGTTCTAGCTCTTGGTCTGGGTAATAGGTCTGTGGGTGTTCATGATGTTATTAAATAAGGACATTCAAAACTGAACACACGAATAAGGAAGATGGGAATGAAACTTCTTTGTGTTAGAATCATGTAGGATTTGGTTAATATAAGTATGGTATCTTTGTAAGCTTTTACTTTGTGTACATATTTACTCTACTTTTAAATATTTATATTGGCGGTAGAGTTTAATGTACTAACAACTTTTGTGTTTCCAACTAACATACTCCCTGAGACTTAAATTGGGACTTAGAGGTTATGAGAAAACATTTTCAGTCCTTTAATCTGAAAAATCACTTTGATAATGAGTAAGTGACATGAAAATAACTCCTGGAATAACATTGAATTTTGGTGGATTCTGAAAAGTCTAAGAGTAAAACTGAGTTCTTCACAAACAACTGTATAAATGAAATATGACCCCCTAGACGTCTTCCTGGTCTTACTCTTTCAGCCACTTACCTGCCCCAGTAGAAGTAGCATAAAACTAATAAACATTACCCTTGTGTAGAGCTTTACCGTTTATAAGAGGAGCTTAATTTTATCTCCCATATTTATCATAACAACCCTGTGAAGAATGGAGGGCAAAGATTAGCTCAAAACATGAGTATAGATGATTCTTACAATATAAAACAATGATTCCAAAAGGTGGCATGTACACCAGTGATTGAACACAAGACAAATTTTCAAGTATGAACATATTGTTTACTACTTATGTTCATGCATACATTTTTAATAGCTGTATATTGCTTTTAATTTGCATTAATCTGTACCTGCTATTTGTGGTAAATAATGCTTTTTTCACTTATAGTAATGGCATAAAGTTGCCTTTAAAAATAGACTTATTTTATGGAGGGCAATGCAAGATGTCTAACTAGAAGGATTCCATGCCTGCCTTGTCCACTTAAAAGAACCAGAATAGTAGATAGACAGTCACACTTCAAATACATTATCCCAGAAACAACACTGGATTTCAACATAGAAGTGACAGGAAACACCAAAGTAGGCAAGGAGAAGGAAAAAAGGCAGCCTCTCTGACAGGGAGTGGCTGGGAGCCAGGAGTAACTTCCCAATGTGGGGGAAGTGTGAATGAGAGAATTTCAATGGCCCACATTCCTACCATGAAATCATGCAATCCTTCCCATGGAAGAGTCCCTCAATCCTTCCAAGCCCTCAAAGTAACATAGGGAGCTCCCAGGAGACCATGGGATGGAACTGCTCCAGGAAGGGATCTTACACTGGGTCCCACATGCTTTCTGAGACCTAAGCAGCTATAACAAGATGCTATTTTCAAGCCTACCCTCTGGTAAACAGCACACTGTCATGGGGCACAGTGTTGGCAGGACCAAGGCACTGGGGATACTCAGGCTGTTGCTTCTGGGACAGAGAAGTGTCCTAGGAGCATTCCCACAGCTGCGTCTAAGAAACAAGGGAGCCATGGTCTGTAGAGGCCAGTATGGGGAAGTAAGTGCTGCTGGGATTTGAGACCCAAATGTGAATAACATATGAGTTGTCAATGGGATTTAGTCAGGAGCTGGGTGAGGGCTCCTGCAATCAGGGCAGGGTGTGAGCTAGACACTAGCTACTGCCACCAGAGCAAGGGAGAACACCCTGCCAGTACTGGGGTATGAAAAGGATGATGTTACTTACCTGTCAGCCCAAGCTGTGGCCACCAAAGATGACCCTACTCTCTCCGGTGGCAGTCTTGGTGTGGCTGCTACTGACTCTCACCCGAGCACTCTACCTAGGGTCTAAGGATGGCTGTGCCCTCACTCACCACTGCTGGTGCCTGCTTTAACCATTGGGGGCCTAAAAAGAAGCCCATTCAGTTTGGCTTATATCCCATCTCCAAAACAGAGCACATAGCCCAGAATTCTGTGGATTATCCAACTCAATTCACCACCTTGAATACCTGAGCCCTTGTTCTGAGGGCCTGAGATTGGGCCTCAACTCCTGGCTGCTACTATTTTAGCTAGCATCTACCTGTAAACACCACAAAGGGGCCTAGAGACTGACCCACTTAGCCCATCGTAGCCACTGTCAATATCAATGAACACTGCTCAGGACCCAAAGAATCATCCTGCCACTGCTTCTGCCATTGCCCATACTGACTTCCCAGGGGTCTGAGAACTTGCCCACCTGCCAGTTCCGCTGCTGCCACTACTGGCATCTGTGAAAGCCAACTCGAAGTCCATTAATTGGCCTGATAATAACCACCAACACAGGTATCAGAACGCATTACCCTGGGCATATGTAGCCCACTGCTGCCACTACTGGGGTCTGAAGACTGGCCCAGCTGGCATACCTGTCCCCAGCACAATTTCAACACAGTTTCCACTAATAACATCACCCAAACCCATCAAGGAAATCATGGATACCACTAACACAGTTTACAGCCAAATAAATCATACAGAGACTACACTACTGCAAGCACCCAGAATCAAAGGCAAAGTCCCCTACCCATCCAAAACCATAGATACAATTTCAGGAAAAAGCCCCACCCCACCCCCCAACATACACACAAAAGTAAATTCAAAAATAGGAAGAAATGAATGTTACACCTGATGTGGAGATATCAACATAAAGATACAGGAAACATGAAAAACAAAAAAATGACACCTCCAAAGGAACACAATAATTCTCCTTCAATAGATCTTAATCAAAAAGAAATTTTTGAAAGCCCAGATAAAGATTCAAAATATTGATTTTAAAGAAGCTCAGTGAGATACAAGAAAATTCTAAAAAGAAAAAATAAGGACACAAAGAAGTCAGAAAAAGAATTCAGCATACAAATGGGAAATTTACCAAAGAGATATGATATTTTTAAAAAGAACCAAATAGAAATTCTGAAACTGAATAATTCATTGAAGGAAATACAAAATACATTTGAAAGCTCCAAGAGTAAACCAGATCAGGCAGCAAAAAAGAATCTCAGAATTCAACACAGGTCTTTTGAAACAATCCAGTCAGACAAGAAATAGAAGAAAAAATAATTTTAAGGAAGAGAAAAGCCTTCAAGACATTAGGGAAAACAAAGTGGCTGAATTTACAAATTATTGATATTCCCAAGCACAAAGAAACAAAGAAAGGATTAGAAAACTTATTTACCAAAGTAATAGATGAAAACTCTCAAGATCTAGCAAGACAAAGACATTCAGATATAGGAGACACAATGATCCCTAGGAAGATACAGTGCAAAAAGGTCTTTTCAACAAGGCATTAAGATCAGACTGTCTAAAGTCAAAGATAAGAGTGAATCCTAAAAATAGCAAGAGAAAAGCATGTAGTTACCTATAAAGGAAACCCCATCAAACTAACAGTAGATTTTTTAGCAGAAACTTTACAGACCAAAAGAGAATGGGATAATATATTCAAAGTGCTAAAAGAAAAAAGAAAAAAACTGCCACCCAAGAACACAATATCCAGCACAATTATCCTTCATAAATTAAGGAGAAATAAAGCCATTCCCAGAAAAGCAAATGTTGAATGAATTTGTTACCACTAGACCAGACCTAAAAGAAATGCTCAAGGAATCCTAAACTGGCAACAAAAGGACACTATCTACCACATAAAAACACATGAAAGTGTAAGACTCACTGGTAAATCAATTACACAAAAGAGGAAGACAAAGGACTCAAATGGTACCAATATAGAAATTCACCAAACCACAATGACAAACAATAAAAAAAAAAGAAAGTAACAAAGAATACATAAAACAATTAACAATATGACAGTAATAAAACCTCACATATCAATAATGACCTTAAATGTAAAGGGATTATATTCTCCATTTAAAACATACGGAATGGCTGAATGCTTTGAAAACTGTGATCCAAAAATATGCTACTTACAAGAAACTCACCTCACCTGTAAAGACACATACAGACTGAAAGCAAGGGAATAGAAAAAGATATTCCATGCAAATGGAAATCAAAAGTGAGCAAAAGTAGCTATACTTATATCAGGTAATACCAACTAAGTCAAAAACAATAAAAAAAAGACAAAGAAGGTCATTACATAATAAAAAGTGATCAACCCAGCAAGAGGGTATAACAATTCCAAATATATATGCACCAACACTGGAACATTCAGATTCATATGCAAATGTTATTAGATCTAAAACAAGAGATAGACTTTAATACAATAGTAGTGAAGGACTTTAATACTTCACTGTCTGCATTTGACAGTGCATCTAAAAGAAAATTAACTAATAATTTAAAAAAAACTGAATTTTAGACCAAACGGACCTAACAGACATTTACAGCACATTCTATCCAACAACTGCAGATGACACATTCTTGTCACCAGCACATAGAACACGTATCCCAGAACTTAAAGTGAAAAATAAAATTAAATAAATAAATAAATAAATAAACAGACAAAAAAAAAGATGTTGGTGAGGAACAGGAGCAAATATAACTCTCATATACTGCTGATGGGAATGCAAACTGGTATGCCATCACAGAAAACTGTATGGAGGTTGCTCAAAAAACTAAAAATAGTATTACTCTTCAATCTAGCAATGCCACTACCATGTATCTACCCACAGAAAAATCAGTATTTCATAGAGATATTTGTACTCACATGTTTATTGCAGCACTATTCAGAATAGCAAAAATATTGAAGGAAGTTAAATGTTCATCAACTGATGAATGGATAATGTGGTATGTGTACACAATGACATACTATTCAGGCATATAAAAATGAAATCATGTCATTTACAGTAACATGGATGGAACTATAGGACATTATCTTAAGTAAAACAAGCCAGGCACAAAAAGATATCACATATTCTCGCTTATATTAGGTAGCTAAAAAGTTTGAACACATGGAGGTAGAGGGTGGAAAGATAAATAACAGAGACTGGAAAGGGTGTGAGGGGAGAGGGTAGAATGAAGAGAAGTAGGTTAAAGGCTGTAAATGTGTAGTATGATAGAAAAAATAAATCCAATGCTTGATAGCAGAGTAGGATGACTATAGTAAAAAAAAAAAAAAAAAAAAGTATTGTACTCAAGTGATGGACACCCTGAATACTCTGATTTGATTACTACACATTATATACATGTAAAAAGTTTCTCATGTACCCTGTGAATTTGCACAAATAAAAAATTATTTAAATTAAATAAACTTATTTTTATAAAAATACCTTTATCTAAAGAAAATTCTTAGATAATAGCACAGGCATTATTTAGAGCAGACTAAGGTTATAAAGGTGATATGTGAATAACTGAAATACTCATCCTGTTAAACAATATCCAAGATTGTACTGCTATCCCCCCAAAAGGAAATATACATGTTTCAAGCTCACTTACAATTAAATTAATTAAGCAATTTGTTTACAGAGGAATAATTACTGTTTCTCCTATGGTTTACCTTGACGGCTAGGTACTAGAGAAATAATAGTGAAAAGTGCATAGTCTATATCCTTATCAAACTTTCAGTCAAAGGAAAACTTAAAGAAGATGAGTAGGTGATTTGTGTGTCAATAGAGAAGTAAAAACATGGTCATATTAGGGGAGGTAACAGATTCTTTAAGTACTAGCCAAAGCTTCCTAAAGGAGTCAACATCTAAACTGAAGGATTTATAAGAATAAGCCAAGACCGGCCGGGCATGGTGGCTCACACCTGTAATCCCAGCACTTTGGGAGGCTGAGGTGGGCGGATCACGAGGTCAGGAGATCCAGACCATCCTGACTAACACTGTGAAACCCCGTCTCCACTAAAACTACAAAAAAAAAATTAGGCCGGGTGCGGTGACTGAAGCCTATAATCCGAGCACTTTGGGAGGCCAAGATGGGCAGATCACGAGGTTAGGAGATCGAGACCATCCTGGCTAACACGGTGAAACCCAGTCTCTACTAAAAAAGACAAAAAACTAGCCGGGCGAGGTGGCGGGCACCTATAGTCCCAGCTACTTGGGAGGCTGAGGCAGGAGAATGGCATGAACCCAGGAGGTGGAACTTGCAGTGAGCTGAGATCCGGCCACTGTACTCCAGCCTGGGACAGAGCGAGACTCCATCTCACAAAAAAAAAGAAAAAAAGAGAGTAAGCCAAGACAAGGGGTATTCTGGAGGAAGAAAGAACATGTACCTATACCTGGAGAATGGAAAACATAAGGCATTCAGTGGGCTCTAAGTAGAGTGGAAGGACAGGACTAAACATAGAGAGGGAGTTGGGGGTGCCAAGAAGGGAGCCTCAAGAGAAAAAGCAAGTAACAGATCGTGAAGGGACTTGTCCCTGTAGATCAGATCATTTGCTGGAAAGCAACAGAAAACAAACCTGGATTACACAAAATATTTTTTGGAAGACTATCAGAGGGAGGCAATGCATTGCCTCCCACTGATAGCACTTACTGGTGAATTTCCCAAAATAAAATAGATGAGACATAGATATAAATACACAAGACAAAAATTAATAAAAATAGAACATTCTAAGGAATTTGAATGTTATTTTGTGGGCAACTAAGAGTAATAAAGAATTGACATGTTCAGATTTGCCTTTTGAGTCTTGCAGTAGTGGGAGTAAATTGAAGTTAGGGAGAGGATATCGAGAGCTGTTACAGTGACATAATTGACAGATGACGGTGACCTCAGTAAGGACAGTGCAGTAGAAAAATAAGAGAATGGGAAAGAATACATTTGAGAGCCAGCTTTGATCACAATGGTAGCAGATTTGCATTTCTGGGCATTAAAAAGCCATGGCTTTAGTGGCTTGACTTTCATGAGCAGGAAAAGGAAAACCTCAAAAGGGGGTGGAGATAAGCAATGGAGAGGTAGCTCTTCCCTCCTCCTGAACATTTCTGTGTGGTCCCAGAGTCCACAAAGAAGAATTGTCCATTACCCCCACTTTAAACACTGTAAAAGTTGTCTGTTTTGTTTTCAAACACCTCCTGTTTTCCCATAACATCTAACCTTGACTGTCCCCATAATGGGATGTAAATTTATTAACACCCTTTAGTCAGTTGCCTGCAACTATGTTTTGGCTGCCTCCCAAGTCTTTAATTCCTTTATTGATGCATTTCATGATGGTTGTTGCTTCTCCTTAAAGGCTTTTTTGCAATCGCTGAGTTTTTAGACTCCTATCTGTTTTTCTCCCATCCTGTCTTTCATTAAAATTGATTTTCTCAGCTTCTCACATATTTCTGTATGAGGCAAAGAATTTTAGATAGATACCACAACCTAAGCATCAGAGGTAGAGATGGACAACTAAGATCTAAGTAATGTTATTTTAATTGCAATTTAAAGCCAAAAGGCAAAGACTTAGTAAAGAGCTGTTTTCATTACAGTTGTTCCATGCATGAAATGAACCATTACACATTGGAAAAGAAGAAATTATTCCAAAGTGGCTTAGTTATAACAAACAAAATGAGTTCCAACAAGCTGTTTTTAGTCCCATGGCCAAAAAATGCATTCTGTTGGTATTTTTTCTAATGTGACATTATATTTTGAAATGTTATTTCATGTTATACTCTCTTTATATAACATATTTGCATTGAATAATGAGAGAAATGACCAGCTGGTCTCTAGCAATTATAAAAACCTTTATTGGAGGCAGCAGGATGATGGCAGATGGCAATTTTGGGTTGAAGTCTCACTAAGAATAGATTTGTAGCATCTTGTTGATGTGGAATATAGTACAACCTTTCTCTGAGTCTATAAGCAGGATGGCAGGGTGGTTTATTGAGATACTAATTTGCATTTTGATCTCCTGTATTCTTTTCTTCCCTCATTTAAATAGGAAAAGCTTTTGGGTTCAGTGTATTTGAGTTCCAAAGTCGAAGATAGATGTGTTCAAAGACAATGACTCTTACCAACTTTTGGTTTTGAAAGCCTGAATTGACTAAGGGGATAACAGGCCAAAGAGAGGAGGAAAGGAGAAAGAAGGTCTTTGGGGTTGAACAGCAGGAAGAACAATTCCATGTCTCTAATAAGGCAAATTCTGCAAGCCTGGGGAGAGGAAGGTGATACTTGATGGAGTAGCAAGATTGACCCTGGCTCCTTTGCAAGCTGTGTCATGCATCTTGAGAGACTGTACCAACCATCAAGACTCTCATTGGCCCCTAGGTTTGGTATAGGTATAGCCACACCACCTAGATCTATGGGGCCATCAACTAAAAGTAGACATTTAGAGGTGAAAAAAATAAAGAAAAAATAAAGGGACCATTGATAAGGTGAATCAACTGTTTTCATAATGATCATAAACATTTGAGTAATAAACTCTGATCATATTGAAGACAAGAAACTCTAATCTTTCAGAGACTATATAGACCCCTATTCTCTCATGTGACTTCAGAAGTACAGGGCCTGCACCATCCCCTTCTCAGCTCCATATTCTGTGATGGATAATAAATTTCTCACCACCCTCAAGAATGGAGATTTGGAATCTGTTTTAAAATGATTTAGAATGATAATGTTATATATCTTGCACTGGCAAGTAACGAAGTAAAATTTAAACCCTTCACAAATGTAAGATGACAGATTATTTAAGGTAGAATAATATAAAAGAAAGGGTCTTGAAGATATAATTCCAGATCACTATGTACTTTATTACAATATGTATTAGAAGAGCAGTAGAAAAGCACAGACTTTGGTGGGGGGAAGGGAAAAGAACTGATTCCTGAAACATAGATTTATGTCTTTAATTGGCAACCCACCACTATATTACAATCAATGTTCCTGAAACCAAGGGGTTAATTTGATCAGGTCCACCAGCCCTGCTTGCTTTTGGTCACTTACTTTTTTCCTTTTTCCATGAAGATGAAGGTCCTGGTAGCTGAAGGCTACTGCTGAACACTGAAGCTTAACCTTCACTGGCTACTTTATAGATAACATTCACGTGTCATCATGGTAATGGTCATTTCAGTAGTTTTTCAGGAACTTGACCCAACTCCTGTCCAGTTCAAACCTGTTAAGACCACTGACTCATCAAATGGCCTGAACAAGTGCCCAAGAAGTGGGCTTTTGACATCAGAGAGCCAAAAACTGTACCCTCAGATCATGCTAATACTGCCATTTTCTGTACATATAATTTATGAAATGCCATGAACACTGATTGTGCCTGCACAGAAAGGACCTGTTACTTCATTCTTCCTCACTGCAAATCACCTTTCCCCATACCTTAGGCCACTCCACTTCCCTAACCCATAAATATCTGTAAGACTTATCTTTGGAGAGGTGGACTTGAGAGTTATTCTCCCACCTCCTCACTTGGCAGCCTTGCAAATAAATCCTTTCTCTTTTGTAAAACCTATGTCACAGTGATGGATTACTGAAGAATGGACTCAGACCTGGCCAGTGCATTCCTAGGAACCTTTTCATTTCTGTCCTGAGTCCTTTGTGTGGAGATAGGGGTAAACCCCAGTGCTTCAGAGTCCAGGGTCATTGTCTTTCACGACTCAAGCTTGCCCCTAATTCTCCTCTTCACCAGACTAAATGATCCCGGTTTCAATAATTTAAGCTCCTCAAGTCTAGTTCCAAGGGTTTTGTTCTTCTCTTTGCACTCATTAAAAGCATTTCTATTTTCATATTCCATCATCCATTTGTGCCTAAGATCATTAAAGGTCATGTGGCATAAGGGCAAAAACCAGGGGGCTGTCTAAAAGCCAAAGCTATACAGGATTTTCAGAGGCAGATTGAGCAGGTTCATGTCCAGACTTTGATACATCCTGTGTGATTCTGGGCCACTTCTCTAAACTTTTCATATCTCAGTGTCCTCATTTGTATTAATCATACTTTCTATTTTCTTTATCTTATGATGTTTTGACATCTTGAGGTGTGGGTGGGGCAGGGCTTACAGATGCAGGACAGACAGCCCCTACCAGGGCTAGTTAATCCCTAAAAATAGTAAACAATTCACCTGGGAGCACACCTTTCACAGGCAAAGCAACTAACCCAGAGTCTGCATCCCATCTGCTGTCTTCATCTGACTCCCAGACACTAAGCCAGTATTCCTCCTGAGCTAAATCATCCCAGGGCCAGACACTAGGCAACAACAAATTACTCCTACAGCCCAGAACCCACCAAAATTATTCAAACTAACCAAGTTTACACTGTTGACTCTGCCCTGCCTTGCCTTTCCTGCAGAAACCCAGTTAAGGCTCTGGCCCAGGCTTTCTCCTCACTCCTGCCTCTCTGCCTCTGCCTCCTCATCCAGTCTGGCTCTTCCCCCGTCGCTCTGTGTAGTGAGGCATGGGCCCTTCTCTTGAGAAATATTATATATATATATATATATATATATATATATAGGCATTGACCTATGTCAATCACTCCATCACCTCCATAAATTAAAATCCCATGGGTACAAATGAGACATTGAAAGTTCAGGATGACTGTAATAGTAGGTTGTCAGAAGGATTAAAAGACCCAACAATGTATGTACATATAAGTCCTGTGAACAGCACTCTGCACAATAAGTGCTTAGCTGCCTATTATCTTTAATAATCTTTAAGAAACAACTGTTGAGAAAAAAATCTCCTCACCTCACTTCTTCAGTTTCTTCATTGGTTAAGAGGTATATGATCACAGTATGCCAACAGCAAGTGAATAACTTGACTATTAATGTTGACTTAAAGAGAAAAATAAAGGGGCTACCTGGGTGTGGTGGTTTATGCCTATAATCCCAGCACTTTGGGAGGCTGAGGTAGGCAGATCACTTCAGGTCAGGAGTTCAAGACCAGCCTGGGCAAAATGGTGAAACCCTGATTCTATTAAAAATACAAAAATTAGCTGGGTGTAGTGGTGCATGCCTGTAATCCCAGCTACTCAGGAAGCTGAGGCACAGGAATCGCTTGAACTTGGGAAGCAGAGGCTGCAGTGAGATGAGATCATGCCACTGCACTCCAGCCTGAGCAACAGAGTGAGACTCTGTCTCCAACAATAAATAAATGAATAAATAAATAAATAAATAGACTATATTCATACACAGTATTACTTTAGAAGATTCCAACAATAACTGCTGCATTATAACCTGTAAAAACATGTTGCTGTTAGAGCAATCTTATTGATCTAATAATGATAAATAACTTTAAATGACTGGATTAAGGCAATTTAACGATAGTCATTTTTACTTTCTGGAACGTTGTTCAAACTAGACAGTTTCCCCAAGGAACTCCCAGCTGCTGCTGAATCCCAGTCTTCCCTTACTGGGAAGGAAAGGATTGTGAAGCGAATCTGCTCACGGTGGAAATGACTGTCACATCATCTTTGTGTTCTCGAGAAGGCTCAGCCGCATTTCTGAACAATTTCTACATCACAACAACATTGTTTTTTTAAACCTGTTTTCTCATGTTCAGTATGAACCAGAAACTCCTGCCTAGGGCACTACACTCAAAAGCCACTCTTGACTGTGCTATCTAAACTTGAGCCCTGACAGACATTGTGGTCCTTCTGTTCACCTTCTGCAACTATCTCAAACCTTTAGATTAAAGTGATATAAGACATGACTATACAGGGGATTTATGAAGGGATTGACAAATAGGGAAAAGGCTTTTCTGCTAAGATAGCAACAGTGACCCAAAACTTTAAATGTTAACACACAGATGCTCATTCCTTTGCCCCACAGCTGTGGTAGAAGGGAGGTGGTTACAAAAACATAAAAGCAAAGATTTTTGAGAATTTAGTAAGCATCAGAATGACCTGGAGGGCTTATTAAAATGCAGACTGGGTGAATGCCACTTCTGGAAAGATGGAGCAGAAATGCTTTTCACTCTTTCTCCCACTAAATAGTAAAGTAAAAGCCTTGGATACTTATGTCTATCTATCAATCATATAAGACAACTCTGAAAGGTCAAGAGAATAAGTCAGATGGACAAAAGCCTTGAGACCTGAGGAACCACTCAGGATAGTGTGTTCCCTAGGTTTTCCTTTTGCCTCATATATCCCAGACATGGAATGGAAGAAAACAGCAACCAGAAAATACCAATGGTCTCAGACAGACAAAAAAAAAAAAAAAAAAAGCCCCAACTAAAGGAATAGGAAAGGGGCAGCCTAGCAAGGCAGAAAACTTTCTGAAAATACAAATTCACTCCAGCTAAGCACCACAGAAATGAACGGTAGCCTTACCTTCACTGGCCAGCAAAGTTGGAGCAGGGAGCCTAGACATCCGTCCTAGTGAGTCTGTCAGGAACCATCCCAACCCCGCTGCTGGGTGGTGTAAAAGAAGACCTAGTAGGGAGCCAGGACTTTCTTCTTCTCCAATCAGTAATAAGTCCTCATCCCATGTTAATGGAGATCACATGGGAATCCTGGACTTCCCCCAACACCTGGCTATAATAATGAGGCACCCTTCCCTTTCCTGCCTGAGGTGGTATCAGAAGAGGCCTAGTATACAGTCAGGACTTTCATCTATTACCCAGCAGTAATAAGGCCATCCTCACCACAGTATAGCGGAGATCACGTAGTCTCCCACCCCTACACAGTGCTAAGGAACCCTCTTCTTTGAATGGAGGCCAGGTGGAGAATCTGGTCTTCTATTTCCACCTTGTAGAAACAAGGTGATACACCACCTCCTTACTCCCCTGCCAGAGCAGTATCAGAGAAAGTCAACTAAACCAGAGGTTTAAATAAGATTCAGAGTCTCATAACACAATTTTTTAAAAGTTCAAGTTTCAATTGAAAATCACTCATCATATCAAGAATCAGGAAGATTTCCAACTGACTGAAGAAAAAGATAATCAGTAGATGCTAACATCAATACGACTGACATATTAGAAAGATTTTAAAGCAACCATCATGAAAATGTTTCCATGAGCAATTATGTTTGAAGAAATAGAAAACGAAAAAATAGAAAGCCTCAGCAAAAAAATAGAAACTCTCAGAAAAAAAAAATAGAAACTCTCAGCAAAATAATAAATGAATTAAAAAAACATGGAAATTTTATAAATGAAAAATATACTAACTCAAATAGAAAATCTCAGTGGGTGGGATCAACAGCAGATGGAGGAGGGAGAGGAAAGAGTCAGTGAACTGAAAGAACAAGAGAAATAACCCAATCCGAACAATAGAAAGAAACTTAAAATTAAAAAATAACAGAACCTCAGAAACCATGAAACTATAACCAAAGATCTAACCTTTCTGTCATCAGAGTCCTAGAGGAGAGAAAAAAGAGGGTGTGGAACTGAAAAGGTACTCAAATAATACCTGAAAACTCCGCGAATTTGGTAAGAATCTCAAACGAGATAAACCCAAACAAATTCATACCAAAACACATTATAATTAAACTTATAAAAGCAAAAGACAACTATCTTGATAGCAGCCAAAGAAAAACACCTACCTAGGGGAAAGAGTAATTCAGATATCTGCAGATTTCTCATCAGATACCATGGAGTTCAGAAGGAAGTAGCACAGTGTTTTCCAGGTGTTGAAAATAAAAGGAATGTAAACCCAGAACCCTGTATCCAGAGAAGATATCCCAGCTACTAGGGGGAGCTGAGGCAGTAGGATCTCTTGAACCTGGGAGGCAGAGTTTGCAGTGAGCTGAAACCGTGCCACTGCACTCCAGCCTGGGCAACAGAGTGAAACTCCATCTCAAAAAAAGAAAAAAAGTGAAGTTTTCTATACTTCATTTGAACTGTTAAAGCCATGCCAATAGACTTTGTATGTATAACAGGAATGTACAGGGACACAGACACTCTGGAAGATAATTTGGAAATTCTTTTAAAAACTGAACATGCAACTACCACACCAGCAATTGTACCCCTGGGCATTTATTTCAGAGAAATGAAGACTTACATTCACACAAAGAATTCACAAATGTTTATAACAGCTTTATTTGTAATAGTCAGACAAACAACCAACCCAGGTGTCCTTCAATAGGTGAACAGTTAAACAAACTGGGATCCATCCACACCACGGACTCTTAGCGAGAAAAAGGAACAAACTATTGATGCAGCAACCTGGATGAGTCTCCAGAAAATTAGGCTGAGTGGAAAAAAAAAAATCACAAAAGGTTACATACAGTATAATTCCATTTATATAACATTCTTGAAATGACAAATTACAGTATTCAAAAACAGATTAGTGGTTGCTAGGAGTTAAGGAGGGTATGGAGGCAGAAAGGAAGTGAGTGTGACTATAAAAGGACAGCATAAGGAATACTTGCAGGGATGAAAATGTTCTCTATCTTGACTATATCTATGTCAGTATCCTGGTTTTGATACTGTACTATGGTTTTGCAAGATGTTACCACTGGGGGAAGCTGAGGAAAGGGTATAGGCAATCTCTCTGTATTATTTCTTACAAGCGTATGTGAACTATGGTTACTTCCAAATAAAAAGTTTAATTAAAAAATTCAAATTGCTGGCCAGGCACGGTGGCTCTCGCCTGTAATCCCCGCACTTTGGGAGGTTCGAGGCAGGCGGATCACGAGGTCAGGAGATCGAGACCATCCTGGTGAACACGGTGAAACCCTGTCTCTACCAAAATACAAAAAATTAGCCGGGCATGGTGGCGGGCGCCTGTAGTCCCAGCTATTCGGGAGGCTGAGGCAGGAGAATGGCATGAACCGCGGGGGCAGAGCTTGCTGTGAGTGGAGATAGCGCCACTGCACTCCAGCCTGGGTGACAGAGCAAGACTCCGTCTCAAAAAAAAAAAAAAAAAAAAAAATTCAAATTGCTAGGTCCCACCTCCAGAGTTTTTGATTCAGTAAGGCTAAGGTAGTACCAGATAATCTGCATTTCTTTTTTCTTTTTTTTCAGTTTCAAAAATGTGCTTTTATTTAATTATACTTTAAGTTCTGAGATACATGTGCAGAACACACAGGTTTGTTACATAGGTGTACATGTGCCATGGTGGTTTGCTGCATCCATCAGCCCGTCATCTAGGTTTTAAGCTGTGCCTGCATTAGGTATTTGTCCTAATGCTCTCCCTTCCCTTCCTCCAATCCCTGACAAGCCCCAGTGTGTGATGTTCCCCTCCCTGTATCCATGTGTTCTCATTGTTCAGCTCCCACTTATGAGTGAGAATATGTGGGTTTGGTTTTCTGTTCCTGTGTTAGTTTGCTGAGAATGATGGTTTGGGTGAAAAATATGAACAGACACTTCTCGAAAGAAGACATTTATGTGACCAACAAACATGATAATCCACGTTTCTGAAAAATCTCCAGCTGATGCTAATACTGCTGATTAGGACCACGCTTTGAGAACAATGGTCCTAGAGAAAGAGGGATTTTGGTATCAGGGAAAAGCTTACAAGAGGCATTTATACCCAGAAACTCTTTTATCCTATCAAAAACCAAAATGGCAATATAAATAGCCCCTTTCTAGGGTGCTAGGTCCAGAAGCAAGAGAAAGAAGAGGGACCTGAAAAGGACTAGGAAGAAACCAGCCTTAAGCCTAGACCCGTTGTAACGTTAAGACCAATGTGGACAGTGACCAGAGATGTCACTGACCCTGTGGTCATGGTAGTGCTTTTTAATACAGTGGTCCCTAATCCTGGCTTGAAACTAGAAACACTGTGGTAGAAATACGGCTTTCTGGACCCTACCTCAGAAGCAATGAAATCAGAATCTCTTCTTAGGGGCTGGGAGAGACACAATTCTATACTTTTCACCAAGCTTGTGAGTTAAGGTATGCACACTTAAGTTGGAGAAACACCACCGGGCTGGAGACTTCTGATACAGTTAAGCAAGAATAACCCAGCAAGGAAAACAGATAAAGCTGCCAGCCTAGACCGGTATAGAGGACCAGGGGCTCTTGGTAAGAGGCAATGCCTCTCCTACCTTCCAGATCAAGGGGCTTCTCCTCCAGCACCCTTATTAGCTACTTATTTTGGAGCACCTGCTTTGTATCAGTCAGAGCACCTGGTACATTGTAGACTCTAACTTGATCCTCACAACAGTCCTACATAACAGCTATGATTATCCGTATTTTGTATATGAGCAACTCAAGGTTCAGAAAAGTTCACAGCTGAATGTCGTATACTTGATAAGTAATTAAGCAGGGCTTTCAACCTGAGACTTTCATCTGGCTAAACTCAACCTCAAAACTCACATTAAAATCACACTATCACTTGGATTCCCCAGTACAGTATATAAGAATGGAAATGGTAAGAGCAAAGGGTAGGGAAAGATGAATCAATAACAGCACCAAACTCACAAATGCAACAGCTGAAGTGGCATGGGGTTGCAAATAACAGAGCATCCTGCAGAAGGAATATAGTTTAGAGAGTGAGGGCTGGTTATCAGAGGCAGGAATGAAAGGAGAGAGAGTGGGGCTCTGTGGGGCAGAGAGAGATACCATGGAACAAACTTATGTTTTTCACTAATATTACAAAAGTGGTTTATTTTAAATTACAATGGAAATTTCTATTTGTAAATTAAAATAGTGTATGTAAAAATATAGTTAGAAGGCCATATATGCTTTAAGTGAAGAAACTTAACATATTTTCTAGGAGCTATAAATTACCGGAATAATGTAAAACCACAGTGCTTCAAAGAAGCAAATGTCTTTAGATTTGCTCTTTCCACTTTAAACATTTGTTTTCCTAGAACATGTGTCCTATAAATAATCTAACACCCAATATAAAATTTGGCAAGAAATATAGCCCATTAAATTTCTCCTATTGTGCTTTATCTGTCACATATTTTAATTGGTTTTATTAACTGTGATAATTGCCCCTTTACTGCTAATGATAGTATGATACTGTTAACAATCAACTTCCTAGGTAACAGTCTTTATGATCTCCACCTCCCTCAATAATTGCACTAAAACTGTGTGCATGACTCTTGAGTTAAAGGATACCTGAGTTTCTTGTACTTGAGTCAATTTGGTCTCCTTTCCAGATGGTAAATTAAGGACTATGCTACCCTCTTACTCCACATTTCCACTATTTTACTTAACCCCTGAAGGATAATATCCTTCCCTACAACTGTCATATAGATTAAATGTAATAATAGATGTGCAGCATCTGATGTATTGTCTGCTTAAAAAAATTGGTAGTTAGTCATCGTGTGGCAGCTAGTATTACCACTACTACCACAGCAGTACTAGTGGTAATAACTAGTAGTAAACAGTAGTGGCAATACCCAATAAAGAATTCTGAAAGAAATGAACACTTGGTATCTATTGGTATCTATTTTGATCAAAACAAGTTATCTTATTTTCAGGGGTTTTTCTTATATTGTTCGGAGGAGAAACTGCTAGTACCTGGCCCATTCAAAGGGTTATCTGAGGTTATCATTAATTACTAACCTCAGACTCTAAATCTCTCAGCTTACTTTCCTCACTTTGAGTCCATGCTTACCAAACAACCTCATTGTCTTTCTATGTGGATTCAGCCTTCAGCAAGAGAATGCATTGATCACCTGGTATGATTATCTCAGGTTTTCATGGTTTGTTTTTGTTTTAATTTTATTATAATTCTGGTTTACAAAAAAATAAAGAAAATGAAATATCTTCGCTTGTGCAAATTCTAATAAGGGTTTTAATTTTCTATTTCCTCTTTTATTCAATGAATTATCCATTGATTAGGGCAAAAGTAAGTGGTGAGAGTGTTTCTCTAAGAAGCAAATATCAAAATAATAATATATGTATGTTTCGGCTCTCTTTATGAATTAAGTTTTAAAAAATTTTAACAATGATAATAGTTAATAAGAAATGTTCAGAATTCCATCCTGATGCTACGAACTATCAATAATGACCTCTGACAGGTTAGTTTCCCTCTCTGGGATTCAGTTAACATCTATAAATGAAGGGACTTCTCCAAGACACCATGCTAAACAAAATATGTGTCAATTACGGTTGCATATGACCAGGAACAATGTTTATTTTTATCTTCCACATCAACCTGCTCTTTGTCAGCTATAAAACATATTTCTGGCCAGGTGCGGTGGCTCATGCCTATAATCCCAGCACTTTGGGAGGCCGAGGTGGGCGGATCACGAGGTCGATATCAAGGCAATCCTGGTCAATGTGGTGAAAACTCATCTCTACTAAAAATACAAAAATTAGCCGGCTGTGGTGGCAGGCACCTGCAGTCCCAGCTACTCAGGAGGATGAGGAAGGAGAATCGCTTCAACCCAGAAGGTGGAGGTTGCAGTGAGCCGAGATCGCACCACTGCACTCCAGCCTGGCGACACTCTGTCTCAAAAAAAAAAAAAAAAAAAAAAACTTTCTAAATTCCCTCTCATCACCCAAAATGCAAAATAGTTGTTAGAGGTTTTCAAACAAACTGAAATGTGGTTAGGTTGTCGTTGGCAATGACAGGCAGATTTTCATAGATGTTGAATTCTCTGAGGTATGATTAACTGCTTTCCATTGCAATATTGACAGTTTCCCAAACATGTTATTCTCCGCCAGTGCAGACATGGTAATTAAACTCCTAGAGGAGGATTCTTTTTGGCCATGATGTATTACTTCTTTTGTTAAAAAATAAAAATGTGGTTTCTTTAGTTCTGCTCAAAACTGCCCTTGCTTTTTAGCATATTCATCTGGAAATTTAAGAAAGAAGAAAATAGAACTATTTTATATGTCTTCCCGATTGTTATTCAGGTCTCAGTCATCTGTAAATCCAGTCTATTGTTTCTAAGGTCGTCTTAATCTATGAAAATACCAGAACTATCTCTAGGGCTTATTAGGGCATGTTAATATTAATTCTGAAGCAACCCAAACATTTGTTCTATGTGGTGGACTGCAAAATTTAACTCATTCGTGATGTCTAACCTGCCAGTTCTTTCCAGTAAGATTGGATAAAGGAGTCAGGATCTCTACTCTTTAACTGTGAAGAAGGAAATTTGACCTTTCAACCAAAAGATTGTTTTTGGAGATGCATGAGTCTGTTTTACATTTGCTATAAATAAATACCTGAGGCTGGTTAATTAATAAAGAAAATACGTTGGCCAGGCGTGGTAGCTCACGCCTGTAATCCCAGCACTTTGGGAGGCTAAAGCGGGTGGATCACCTGAGGTCGGGAGTTTGAGACCAGCCTGACCAACATCGAGAAACCCCGTCTCTACTAAAAATACAAAATTAGCTGGGCGTGGTGGCACGTGCCTGTAATCCCAGCTACTTGTGAGACTGGGGCAGGAGAATCTCTTGAACTCAGGAGGCAGAGGTTGCGGTGAGCCAAGATCGCGCCATTACACTCCAGCTGGGCGACAAGAGCAAAACTCTGTCTCAAAAGAAAAAAAAAAGAAAAGAAAAGAAAAGAAAGAAAATATGTTTACTTGACTCACAGTTCTGCATGCTATACAAGACGCATGGTGCCTGCATCTGCTTCTGGTGAGGCCTCAGGAGATTTTACTCACAGTGGAAGGCGAAGGGGGAGCAGGCATATCACCTGGCAAAAGAGGGAGCAAGAGGGAGAGGAGGGCGGCATCAGACTCTTTTCAACAAACAGCTCTTGTGTAAACTAATAGAGCGAGAACTCACACATTACTGTTGGGTGAGCACCAAACTATTCATGAGGGATTGGCCTTATTACCCAGACACCTCCCACTAGGGCCCACCTCCAATATTGGGGGTCACATTTCAACATGAGATTTGGAGGGGACAAATATCTAAACCACATCAGGAGATATGTTTTTTAATAAAAATATACCGCTATATACAATTTGGATTATTATATATCCTTTCTATTTGGGAATCAATCTCTGAAATAAATACTAAAATAAACAAATGATGCCTACAGGGTTGACTTAATAAGAGATTTCAGTTCCTACCTCTTGCAAATATACATTCTTGGTGGCATCTTACTGTTAGTCCTATCAGTGAGTATGTTTGAAATGTTTGTTTTGTTTCATTTTGTTTTGAAAAATATATTTACTTTTAAAATGATTGAAAAGGAAAATATTCAGAATAATGAAAAAAAAGACATTAAGACAACACCAGCACTTTTGAACCAATTCATTACAGTATATCCATTCTTTTATTGAGAACCTTTCATGTGAGATTGTCTTAGGCATTATGAATGGAACACAGTATAAATACTACAATTAATACAAATTTTCATTTACTGAAAATTTATACCCTACACAGAACAAGGTATCAGACTGATATGGTTTGTCTGTGTCTCCCCTAAATCTCATCTTGAATTGTAACTCCCACAATTCCTATGTGTCATGGGAGGAACCCAGTGGGAGGTGATTGAATCATGGGGGTGAGTCTTTCTTGTGCTGTTCTTGTGATAGTGAATAAGTCTCACGAGATCAGATGGTTTTATAAAGAGGAGTTCCCCTGCACAAGCTCTCTGTCTCTTGGCCTGCTGCCATCCACATAAGACGTGACTTGCTCTTCCTTGCCTTCCGCCATGATTGTAAGGTCTCCCCAGCTGTGTGGAACTTTAAGTCCATTAAACCTCTTTTTCTTTCCAGTCTCCAGTATGTCTTTATCAGAGCATGAAAACAGACTAATATACATATATACACTTGTCTCTCAACAAATCTGTGGGATAGGTATTGTCATAACTCATTTACAGATGAGAAAACTGAGGTTCCAAGAGTTTAATAGAATGGCTCAATGTCACACACTTGTAAAAGTTGGATGTGGGATGTGAAACCAAGTTGTCTGACAAATGTCTGGGATGTGAAATCACATGTCTGACAAGTTGTCTGACAAAAACTAACTGCCTTCTAAAGAAACTGTGTTATGAATTCCCCTATTAAAACATATCATCCCACACACTGGGATCTGTCTGGGGGTGGGGGGCTAGAGGAGGAATAACATTAGGAGAAATACCTAAAGTAGATGATGTGTTTATGGGTGCAGCAAACCACCATGGCACATGTATACCCATGTAACAAACCTGCACATTCTGCACATGTACCTCAGAACTTAAAATATCATAAAATAAAATTTAAAATATCACCCCACCTTAATTTAAAGATCATTTACTCGAACTACCCATTCATTCTTAAGATGGCCCAAAATATTAATTTCTATTGTATTTGAATTTTCAATCAATAGAATTAGCCAAGAAAGGGTAATATTTAAGATTTCAAGTCTAAGATTCTGACTTTAAATAGGCTCATACATACAAGGAAAAAGAATTCACTCATTCTTTTAGTTTTGATCTAAAAGTGAACTTTGATCTTAGCAATTTCACTTGGAAAGAAAAAAGGACTTTTTTGGAAGAAAAGTGTACAATTAGAAAATAAGACAGAAGGTCTTAAAATACATTAGCTATTTTATCTTGAAAACAGCATAAGAAAGGGTAGTGTTTTTGAAATGCTTCACTAAAAAATAAAAAGTTTCATTGATCAGAAATTAGAAAACTTAAAAAATGGTAATTTAAATTAAAATGTTCATGCCAATGTGACTGCTGACTGAAGAAATGGCAGTAGTTCAATAAAAAAGAAAGAAAAAGAAGGAACAAAAAAGATAAGATAAAGAAGAGGAAAGAGGAGATGCATGAAGAAGAGGATGAGATGAAGTGGAAAGGAGGAGTGGAAGGGCAAGTGTAGGAAGCAAGGAGGAAAAGAAGAAAGAAGAGAGAATAAAAGAGGAAAAGAGATTTGAAAAGCAAGAGTTGTCCATTTACTTTTATTCTTTTCCTTCTGTTAATCTTTAACTTCCATTGAGTAGATATTCGCTAAGGTATTTAATGGGGTCTATTATTATTTTTCTATAGTCATAATGTAAATTTTGTGAGTCAGAAATTTCTTTTTTACTTTTTACTGTTTTCTCTCCAGCATCTAGAGCAGCATCAGGCACATGGAGAATATTCAATATGTTTGTTGAATAAATGAACTTTCAGGTCATAGGTGATACTCTTGAATATACTAAGACCTAGTCAATTAGATGATTAATCTATTTCTTATATTGAATAAATTAAGAATACAGAGAATAACTGTCTGTTGACAGAATAGACTTTTCTAAGTGAATGCATTTCCATTTAGTACTTAACATGTCAACTTGGTAAATATTTCAGAATTATCATAACAAATTAGCAAAAATTTTGCCAATTGGATCTGTGTACTGATAAATTCCTCCTTCCTTTCAGAAAGCTTCGATTTATTACCTCTGCCAACAGGGAAAATTTTACTGATGTTGAAATTAAATCGAATGAGGGAGTGGGCCTAATAATTTTGAATGTGAAATAGTTCTAGTAATGGGTGTAAGGAGAATGTGGGCCTTGGTAGCTTCTTCCCTTTCCTATTTTATCCTGGAAAATGTCAGATAATCCCATAGGCATTTGTGTAGATGTAGCCACCACCACCCCAAATTGACAAAAGCAATAAAACTAACAGCCATCATTTTATCACTTATTAGATGCCAAGGATTGCTCTGAGTATTTTATGTGTGTTAACTCATTTAATCCTCAGAACAACCCTTTGAGGTAAACATAACTTGAGTTCCTTTTAAGTTCCTTGCTTTTTTTGTTCCTCCCTTTCTTCTCATTGGAGCCACAAGGATGTATTTTGAAGGTTGGCAAATTCTGATTTACTGCCTGTTTTAGTAAATCAAGTTATTAGAAAATAATCACACCCATTTATTTGTGCATCATCTAGAGATGCTTTTGTATATTTAAAAAAAAAAAAAAAGTCATTGTGATGGAGACCATATGGTCCGCAAAGCCAAAAATATTTTCTATCTGGCAATTTACAAAAAAACAATTACTAACTCATGACCTGTATGTTTCACAGAGGAATCTGGAAAATTTTATTTCTTTCTTTCCAGCTCTCTAAAAGTTGTGCCTCCACTTTTGTTTCTCCATTTCCCACTTCTCTTGGCATTTTATTTTGCAGAGTTAGTTAGCTTAAGACTAAGGGTGCAGACCTAGCTATATGTAATGCACTCATTATATGAAATAAACTCTAAGCTAGGGGTGAAATTGTCTGGATTTTAGTTCTTGCTCTACCCAAAATGGCTTTATGATCCTAAGCTGTCCCTTTACCTTTTCTGTATTTTCCTCTCCTCCCTTATAAAATCAAGCATGCTAGGTAATCTCTAAGGTCCCTCTTTGCTACAGGATTTTTATAAAGCTGTATAATCCTGAACCCACTGTAACGGACTCTTAAAACTTGCCCAAATGAAGTCTGTTCAAACAGACCTGAATTTGATATGGGTTAAAATCATCAACTATCTGGGCTATGAAAACAATGGCCTTTGTCTTAGCAAAACAGCCTAATGGGTCATCTCCTCTGAGGGTCCTTTACATTAAACAGGTTCAAAAATTATAGAGAAGAAAATAGCTTGCATAGTCTTTTTACAGATAGATCAACTGTTTCTTGAAAAAAAAAAAAAAGAGAGAAACGACTTACTTTCCTTTACAATAATTTCTACACCTCAAGCTGTATTTCACCACAAACCTCTAGGCTCCTGGTGGAGGAAACATATATGGCAGTATATTGGAGGAGTTTAAATGTCAGATATATTCAATACTTTCTAAGCAGTAGCTTCAGTATAAGGGGAGAAAAAAGACAACCAGGGACTGAATTTGGGGCAAAGATTAAAGGCTGTTTTTGCAAAGAAGGGGGGAAATAACATGATGATTTGGGAAACAAAAATAATCTGAAAGTATAGATGTTTAAATTTCAATGACATAAATTTCAAGCTATTCCTGACACATTATGTGAGGTCTTTATTTGTAATTCTACTTCAAGAGAAGGGGATGAAAAGTATTCAATTGTGGTTTGTGAGGAGACATTGCTAAAATTCCATTTCTGAATAAAGAATGAGTATACTAAGTACAGATATTTGGGTCCTGAATACTGTAAAGAAGTCTTTGAAAATGTGTTCATGGGCCATGTTGGTCAGTGATGTATTGAAGACTATATTTTGCAGTTGTTATTTCAAGAGTTCTGTCACCCCTGTTTAAACACATTTAGAATGAAGAACAGAGAAATCAAATTCAAAAGCTAGTATTTTGTTTTAGTAATTTATGTAGACTAATAAAGGAGTTCTTACAAGTGAATTTTTAAAACTTTTTGCAGAAAAAATATAGAGATTCTTTAATTTGGAGAGAGAGAGACACAGAGAGAGAGAGAGAGAGTGTGTGTGTGTGTGTGTGTGTGTGTGTGTGTGTGTGTAGGGAGGACTGTTGCAGAGAAGAAGTGATAAATGGCAGAAAGTGCTTGCACATGTCTTTATCTGGGTGAAAGAATTATGTTTAAGCAGCAGTGTGCCTGTCACTCAAGAAGCCTCTGAAAAGCATGGCAACATATGCCTTGATAGCACACTCACTGATGGCAGCAGCGGCCCATCTGGAGTGACCCCTGCAAAGATGCCAGGTGCATCTGGGAAGCCACAGCTGGGGTTATGCTCCACAGGGCTGCTGGGAGTTGGGAACAGACAGGAGCCCCATCTCCCACTGAAATAGCAGGGCAGGATCCCTGCACTCTCAGGGGCAGTTGCAGCCTCCTAGCTGCAGCACCAGACCTGGGCATCTCTGTGCTCTCAGGGGCCTAGAAAGCCACCTGCCCCTGAAGGCTTCGAAGGTTCTACTCCTGCTCCCTGGCTTCTCCTGGTACCTGATCTGATTTTGGAGCAAAGTTATGGCCAAGTCTGGGTGCTGTCGCAACCTGGTGTGTAAACACTTGGGGCAGCGCCAACACACTACCCGCTCCCCGCCCCCGCACATACCCCCTGCCATCTTGGCCCCTTCTGGGCATCCATGAGTGTGGGAGGGAGACCAGGTGCAGGGTGAGGGCAGCTCAGCAGTGGGCCTGCAGGTGTCCCTCAGCACAAACAGCCTAGGCACCATGGAACACATGTTGACAGTGGGAGGCAGACAGGTTCCTGGATAGAAAGGGGTGGATGCCTGCTGAAACCCCACCCTCAAGCCACTGACTGCCTGAAGCCTGAGGGCCAGACTGCCAGTTCCAGATGGCATCTAAGTTCAGAGTAAGAGCTTATGGTGCTTTTTCTGGACTGCCCATGGCCACCTGTGGACCAATCAACACACACTCCCTCCCTTCTGAGCCCATGCAAAACCCAGACTCATCCAGGTTCACACAGATGTCAGGGCTATCAGCTGCGGGAAGGAACTACCCACTTAGGGTAACCCCCACTCGTGGGGACAACCTGCCAACAGATAGGAGCTAACTACTATCGGTCTCCTCTCTGCTGAGAGCTGGACACTCACTGGGATGAGCCACCTGCGGAAAGGAGCTACCCACTTCAGGTCTCCTAAGAGCTGCTCTGTTGCTCAATGAAGCTCCTCTCCACCTTGCTTACCCTCTAGTTGTCCATATAACTCATTCTTCCTGGACATGGGACAAGAACTTAGGGCCCCCCGAATGGCAGGCCTGAAAGAGCTGTGACACAGACAGGGCTGAAACATGGCCCCTGCTCACCACATCATGGATGACGAAGAGAGAAGAGCTGTGACCCCTTGGGGAACCCAGACCTAGTGGATCCCCAAGCCAGGGCTGTGACAGCCTCTTTGGGGCTCTGCAGTTCCTGCAGTCTACGAACTTCCGCAGTGCCTGCAGTGGAAGCTGCTTGCAGTATACCTGGTCCAACTGCAGCCTCACATAGAAACGGTGCCTCTGCCAGTGCCTGGATCTGCCCACCTTGCCGTAGCTGGCATGCCTGGCTGTGCACAGTGGCCGGACCTCATGCTTACTTACACGTCCCTCATGTCTCTGTGCCTAGCTCACCCTTGGCAGGAGTGGGATCCAGGCCATTAGCACTCCTGAGCACAGCCTGCCAGGCTGAGTGGGCAGAACAAGGCCAGTGGGCCGGAGCAAAACTTGGGCAAAGGTGCTGCTAGCCACAGAGGTTTCTGGCTGGAAAAGCAGTACCCTAAGGATCCTGTGACATCACGAGGCCAGAGGCTATGGGAAGTAAGCTTTGCTGCCCAGCTTCCACTGACTTCAGCCTGCTGCACTTTGTAGCACATTGTCAAAGCTAGAATTTCTGGAAACATATTCAAAAGAATTAAGAAAAACTCAAGATAGCATCAAAAAGTCACCCACAATAACAAAATAATTATTGTAGTATAACAGTGATTCACATAATCTAAGAAAGCATCTGAAGTGATATGATTTGGCTGTGTCTCCACCCAAATCTCAACTTGAATTATATCTCCCAGAATTCCCCCATGTTGTGGGAAGGGCCCAGGGGGAGGTAATTGAATCATGGGGGCCAGTATTTCCCGAGCTATTCTCGTGATAGTGAATAAGTCTCACAAGTTCTGATGGGTTTATCAGGGGTTTCCACTTGTGCTTCTTCCTCATTTTTCTCTTGCTGCCACCATGTAAGAAGTGCCTTTCATCCCTCACCATGATTTTGAGGCCTCCCCAGTGTGGAACTGTAAGTCCAATTAAACCTCTTTTTGTCCACAGTTTTGATTATGTCTTTATTAGCAGTGTGAAAACAGACTAATACAGTAAGTTGGTACCAGTAGAGTGGGCCATTGCTGAAAAGACACCTGAAAATGTGGAAGCAACTTTGGAACTGGGTAACAGGCAGAGATTGGAACAGTTTGCAGGGCTCAGCAGAAGACAGGAACATGTGGGAAAGCTTGGAATCTCTTCAAGACTTGTTGAATGGCTTTGACAAAAATGTTGATATGAACCATGAGGTCCAGGCTGAGGTGGTGTTCAATGGAGATGAGGGACTTATTGGGAACTGGAGTAAAGGTGACTTTTGTTATGTTTTAGCAAAGAGAGTGGTGGCATTTTGCCCCTGCCCTTGAGATTTGTGGAACTTTGCACTTGAGAGAGATAATTTAGGGTATCTGGCAGAAGAAATTTCTAAGCAGCAAAGCATTCAAAAGGTGACCTGGGTGCTGTTAAAAGCATTATGTTTTAAAAGGGAAACAGAGCATAAAAGTTCAGAAACTTTGCAGCCTAACAATGCAGCAGAAGTTTTTTAGGAGAAATTCAAGCCAGCTGCAGAAATTTGCGTAAGTAGCAAGGAGCCTAATGTTAATCCTCAAGACCATAGGGAAAATGTCTCCAGGCCATATTAGAGACCTTCATGCCAGCCCCTCCCACCACAGGCCCAGAGGCCCAGGAGGAAAAAGTGGTTTCATGGGCCAGGCCCATGGTCCTTGTGCTGTGTGCAGCCTAGGGGCTTGGTGCCCTATGTCCCAGCCATTCCAGTCATGGCTGAAGGGGCCAACGTAGAGCTTTGGTCGTGGCTTCAGAGGTGGAAGCCCCAAGCCTTGACAGCTTCCATGTGGTGTTGAGCCTTAGGTTGCACAGAAGTCAAGAATTGAGGTTTGGGAACCTCTGACTGGATTTCAGAAAATATATGGATGCCCAGGCAAAAGTTTGTGGCAGGGGCAGGGCCCTTATGGAGACCCTTTGCTAGGGCAATCCAGAAGGAAGGAAAATGTGAGGTCAGAGCCCCCACACACAGTTCCTAGTGTGCATTGGCTAGTGGAACTATGAGAAGAGGGCCACCATCCTTCAGACCCCAGAATGGAGGATCCACTGACAACTTGCACTGTGTAGCTGGAAAAGCTGCTGACACTCAATGCCAGCCTGTGAAAGCAGCTGGGTGAGGGCTGAACCCTACAAAGCCATAGGGGCAGAGCTGCCCAAGACCATGAGAACCCACCTCTTGCATCAGTGTGATTTGAATGTGAGACCTAGAGTCAAAGGAGATCATTTTGGAGCTTTAAAATTTGACTGCCTCACTGAATGTCAGACTTCCATGGGCCTCATAACCCCTTTGTTTTGGCCTATCTCTCTTTTGGAATGGCTGTATTTACCCAATACCTATACCTCCATTGTATCTAGGAATTAACTAGCTTACTTTTGATTTTACAGCCTCATAGGCTGAAGGGACTTGCCTTGTCTCAGATGAGACTTTGGATTGGATTTTTAGGTTAATGCTGAAATGAGTTAAGATTTTGGGGGACTGTTAGGAAGGCATGATTAGTTTTGAAATGTGAGGACATGAGATTGAAGGGGCCAGGGGCAGAATGATATGGTTTGGCTGTGTCCCCACCCAAATCTCAACTTGAATTTTATCTCCCAGAATTCCCACATATTGTGCGAGGGCCTCAGGGGGAGGTAATTGAATCATGGGGGCCAGTCTTTCCCATGCTATTCTTGTGATAGTGAATAAATCTCACGAGATCTAATAGGTTTACCAGGGGTTTCCACTTTTGCTTCTTCCTCATTTATCTCTTGCCACCACCATATAAAAAGTGCCTTTCACCTCTTGCCATGATTCTGACACCTCCCCAGTCATGTGGAACTGTAAGTGCAATTAAGCCTCTTTTTGTTCCCAGTTTCGAGTATGTCTTTATCAGCAGCAAGAAAATGAACTAATATACCAAGCTATCACATCACTGAATGTGGTGGGCCATCAGTACTGCTGTGATGTCCTGCATAAGTGGAATTGTTTCTTGACTTGACCTCACTCTTATGTACTTGAGAAGCTGAGTTATCTTCTTATATGTTCCAATAAACAAGTCTTACAGGTTTGGGTCTGGTTAGCCCACATGTTGAACCTCTTACTTGCAACCCCACTGATGTGTCTCCCTATGCCTGGACATAAGAGCCTCTCAATCTCACATTCATCCAACAGCATCTCTATGGCAATATGTGTACTCACTTGTAGCCAAAGTAAATTTTACACCATGATAAAAATTAGTGTAAAGACTTTACAGGGAACCAAAGTGCCTGGGAATTCTGATGAGTAACTACGGAGTGGGTTTCTTTAATCTCTTTATTCAATAGACTTAAAAGTTTAACAGTTGAAGATTTTAGGTGCCTCATTTTTATATTTTGATTTTTCACTAGGGCATGCACAAATATACTTTGGCACACAGTACCCTTTCCAGAGCCATCAAAATTTAAGTCATCGTTTTAAGGACAATGTTAAAATGTTTACAGGTTTATGACCCATAAGTATCTGGTCTAACTACTCTGTGCTGCAACCATTTTTATAATTATTTTCTCTTTCACAGCTTTTACAGTAATTTTATATTCATCCTTGGAGATGCCACATTGTGTTTTCTTTTGGCTTACTAAGTGGACATCACAATCAGTTGAAAATTTGCCCTTTGTGTGTATCAGGACATAGAAGGTGGATGATAATAGTGGGGGTTGTTAATGCATTGGATAAATTATACGATACAGTATTTCAGTGTTCATTTATACCCATCTAGTACAAGCTTATATGTCACCCAAATGTAGCCTCAGTTAGGCTGTGAACACTGTGGCTCAGTATCAGAGTAAGTAAGTTATTCCTAGAAGAGCATGTCCCTGCCAAACACATATCAGGGTTCCACAGTTTTGACCTTATTTCTTGTAGTCCCTCTTGCAGCTAGAGTCTGGCACAGAAGGCAGGACTTCCAGCTGGCACTTTAGGTACATTGGGGCACTAGAGATAATGAATGCACTTGACATTTACAGTTGGGTCTAAATTCACAACTGTGTCAGATAACAAGAGCTGGATTAACGAGCAGCCAGTATGCAGAGATACAGACCATCTCAATGGAGACCTCCCTGGAGTATCAAGACTTACAAAGAGAAATGAACACATTGGAAGCCAAGAATGGTTTATGGATTATATTTGCTAAACATGTACAATCCTCAACAGGAAAAACACAGCCAGGTATCCGAAGCAGAACTGGAGTGTGCTCATATGTGTCAGGGGAAGATGTTTTTATCTCTAATAGGCACAGCTAGTTTAACATGAAACTTGCACTGACAGTTTGTACCTAACTCGACTCAAGACTTTCATAGTTATCTGTAGAGCCAAATACTATATTTGACTGGCTGTTGAATAAGCATGGCAGAATTGTGAAGACCAGTATTATACAACTATGAAGGGAATTAAACCTTTCTTACCGCCCCTCTCCAAAAATCAGAAAAAAAAGTATTCTTTCACTCCTCTTTTAAAATCATAAGAGATACATTTTTTGTTAAAAAATTAAAAATGCAAAAGTGCAAAAACAAGGATATAAAAATCCTCACAATCTCAGATAAATCCCATTCGTATTTTGCTTAATATCCTTCCGGTATCTTTTCAACGTATGTGTGGGATCAATTTTAAAATATATAATATGAAGTATAAAGCATAAAATATACTTTTTCACACCCTGATTTTATTTTGACTCACCAAAACATTGTGATTATCTTTCCATGATATTGTTCTTCAGCTGCTTCAGTTTTAGTAGCACATGATATTCCATGTTATAATCTTACTGTAATTTACTTAAGCAGCCTCATATTTTTGGACATTTGTTATGTCCAAGTATTTTGTTACTACAAGCAATGCTGTAACGCACACTAAGAAGAAACCTATCCCTTGAAACTGGTTCTACTTTTAATATTTTCAAGTGTTCTTTCTGCCATTCCCATCATTATGAATTAAGTCTGCACCCACCCACTTGCTGAGCATCTAGTTTTCCTCTTTGTCTGGAACTTCATGTATGTCTCCAAATGGAAATGACAAGAAATATTTAAACCCCAAGTGGTTTAAAAATTAGGTATCTATCTTATTTAGGGACAGTTTTATTTATAATAATTCTAAATTTCTGTGACATTTTTAAAAGGATTGCATCTGCATGATCCAGTTTCTTGATGTATATATTGCTGTAGTTTATGCAGTGATGCATCTATTTACAGAGTGTGTAACACTCAGGACATATATGTAGAGCATTGTTAATCAGATTGGGGCAAGGTGTGACCTTGGGATTAACAGGAAGCTGGAGTAAGTTAGCACTGGTTCTCAAAAAAGAGTTCAAGCTAAAAGCATGTGGCATGAGGAACTAGTTGAGTCAGGCTACAGGGTTGAAAATCCTGAGAGAGCAAGCACTGAAATCCAGTTCATGTGTATTGATGCCAGGGAAGGGTACCAGCAAGTAAGAAAGTAGCTTTTTATATGGCAAATTTTGTCTGAAGCAGGAAGTCTCTATCTCCTTTCTGCCAAAGTTATCTGATAATCTCAGAAAGTAGACAGACATGAGCTCAAAATTATAGTTCAGTGAAAGGTTCTGTTTTTGATGGCATGAAGATACAAAGAGACAGAGTAGAACGTCTCTGACACTAATAGCTTGTGGATGAGCAGCTTCATAAGCAACCAATTATGCTTAGAAATGGTATTGATTGGCCTGGGAAAGTCTTTAAGGGATTTTCCAGGCTGATGAGCATATGGTCCCCTCTGGAGTGACACCATCTATGATATAAGGAGAAACATGAAGAAGCTAAGCTTCTCATCTAGTCTGCACAGGAAAAGAATGAATCAAACTCATACTTTAATACTCTTTCCAGGGCAGCACAAAGTCAATCCCTCATGTATTGTCTTACAAAAGCAAGACAGCTAAGAAGGTACATATGTCTTTTAAGATGCTGGCGCAGTCACCACTCCATTTGCTTATTCACCTACAGAAATAATAGCTGTAGAAGTTATTTCAAATGCAAAACTGCTATTATACGTATTTAGTATTTATATATGACTACATAGTTATGCATTTATCTTTTATTTTGAAGGAAATACTCTTATTCATAGAGTAACCTTTATTAATTAGCTATTTCTTGACTTACACTGTACTAAGTACTATTAAGTACATAACTAAATGATTTCTGTGCTTAAGGAAATTATGTTACCAAGAAACATATGTGTTTTTAATAGTAGTCTCATGTTGTATGTTCTATAAATTGTTTCCATATATGTTATCTCATTTGTTCAGCTGTATTTCAGAAATTTCCCTCTGAAAGAGACCAGGATATCATTTCACCCACCAGGTGTACTGATGAGCAGAAGTAAGACCCACAGAGATTGGGACTTGTTTGGACAATTAATATCAGAACCAAAATCTTCTGATTAGACAGCAATGCACCTTTTAAACAGACCACTACTTTTTTATTCTTCCTGTGCAAACAGATACAACAATGCCTCTTCTCCTTTCCAATATACATTCTAATTTTCAGTTTGTCCAGTCAATTCTAAGTTTGTCAAACAGCTTTAACTACTTTCAAATACTTGAGGTTTGTCCTGATACAAATCATATTTATGAAGAACATTTTTAAAAATTTGCAGAGCTGTTATATTTAAGGGAGAGCTAAAACATATGTTTCTGATTCATTACAATTAACTAAAACTTTTATTTTGCAATAGTTATTTGACGCTTAAATACATCATTTTGGCTTCAATACAGTTTCTCCTAAAAGTAGATGCCATTGTTCATTAAAATTAAATTTACCCCTAAAAATAATCATTTAGGGCTCAAAACTAGTCTTCATAATATTCTATTAGATTTCAAGCTTAAAAACAATTGTTCATTTTTACTAAAACAAACTTTTTCTCCTTTTAGATTTATTTTCAACTCCCTATTTGCTTATAGATAAAGCTATTTCATTTTACATTTTCTAAGACTCTTTTAGACTGTGTATATCACAGTTATTTAAATGACTTTTGTTGTCAAAAAAGAAAGAAGGAGGAGGAAAAAATTTACTTTTTTTTTTCTAAAAAATAATAACAAGGCTTTAAATGAATACCTCTTTTCAACATTCAGACATGACTGAACTTGGCATTAAACCTGTTCTTAATTCAACCCATCTGTTCAGTGCCCACTACTTTATTTTTAGTGCCAACATTTAAAACTGCCTGAAATATTTCATAGTAAAAATTATCGAAGAACACACCACTCTCAACATAACAAAAACACATATATGTTCACCAATGAACAACCCTTTCTGACATGGTGATGTTTATCTCATGTCTCTCTAATACCAAATACATCTTTTGAAAAAAATTCTCAACTCTTTGTCAGGAAGTTTAAACCACTAATCATTTGGTTTTATTCAGTGTGGCATTTGAATTTAAATCACAAACTTCGTACAGTGTCAAGTATATACACTGGATTTTTTAAGTTACTGGCAATAAACAGAAGATGGGTGCATATTTTATTAATGTCTGAAATTGTGGTGGCAATGAAAACAAATGACCTCATGTAATTCCTCAAATGGTATAGATGGGGTTGTTGATGGTGGACTGCATTTAGTTGAAGTTCAGGCTTTGCCACTGTCTTCAGACCCATGGACATCCTGGTGCTGGAGTGAGAAGCCACACCACAACTGCAGAGCGATGTGGAGGGCACTGTGGTGAACCCAGGACAACAACCAGCAGACTTTGCCTGGGACATGCCCAAGCTTCCCCTGTGGATCCTCTGCTTTCCAAAACAGCCCTGGGAGTTTCTCTGAAAAACTTGATTGTACTGCTTGGAACTACAGTTTCAGTCTCTGTATAGTTCAGAACTGGAGTTTCCTATTACAGCAAGAATTCTTGGTATTTGTTATTAAAGCCAAAAATCAGTTTCCCATACTTTAAAACATTTTATTTTACATGAGCTGTACATCAAAGATACACGACCATTTTTTATGAGAATCCTGTAGTTTTAACTTCTGGGATAACATGTTTTATGCAAAATCTTTTTTTAAAAATAGGCCTTTCATTGCTAGTAAGAATTTGAAAGCATTGGTGGGGTTGGAGACAGTAAAAACTTGTGCAAGTAAGTGCATAATCCATTGTTTTTCTAGTTTTCAGTATGATTTTAAGCATGATGATTGCTATTATCAGAGGTAGTATAGTCTAGTAGAGATAGTATACAGTCTTCAGAGCTGCAGGTGACTTCAGAAAGCATATTGTTTAATTCCTTCCTGCACAGGGACAGCCTTGCAAGGTTGAGCAACTACCCTCAGCACTGGCATATAGCAAAACTAGGAAGTACTCAGCACACTGGATCCAAGTCCATTTTTGTTTTCCACTCCACTATCTGGACTGGGATTGAGAAAACGTGATCTTAGCTTTCCACTGACATTATGACCTTTCTAAGCCCCCGTCTCCCCATCTTTGAAATGACGGGGGGTTAGACTGCATGATTTCTAAGATTCTTTCCAACACTAAAACGGCGATGTGTTCTAGTCAGAGAGCTGCATATTTTTCATTTATGGAAAACATCTATTTTGAAAAAATGCAAAATTCTCTATTTTTGTCTTCTACTCCCTTTTGAATGATGGGCATAGTTAAATAAGATAACATGTGTAAAGACATAAAAATGCCTGATACTCAGTACATGGTAGCTTTTAGTATTCTCATCTCTTCCAAGGAGGCAGGGATATTTTCATTCCTTTGCCAAAATTTCTTCTACGTTGTGTGCTTCAGGGGCTGAGCTCACTTCTCAGCCTAATCTTGCTTCTGACATTTTTCTCACTCCCAACTCTCTTTCCAAATCAGAGGCAAAAGGGGCTTGAAGAAAAAAAGTGGAGCTATGAAAGGGTGACGGTGGGGGAAGATTCTGAGAAAGTGCTTCTAATGGAAAAGTATTTGTAGGTAAGGAAATCTCATAATAAATAACAAAAAACAAAATACACAAGAAATATTTTAACAGTTTGCTACCCAGAATAATTAAAGTGGTCTAGTGAATTTCTGGGAATTTCCTGATGATTTCCCATGACCCACAGGATAGAAAATGTCAAGTATTCAATTAGCAGTGCCCAAGGACACCAAGAAAAGTGCCTGGCCACAACTCTGTGGGTTCTCTAAGCTTAATGAGGCCATGCTCCAGGGCTTCAAGAGGCTAAAGTGCAGTTAATATTCCCAGCTTGCCTATCAGGTATCTAGAATGTATATCTTTTTGCAACTCACCATTTGGGAGTGCCTTTTTAACTCCTGGTTGTTTTCCAGGCATTTGAAAGCTGTAGCTGTATATGTGATATATACCAATGTATCCAACTAGTTGCTCCAAGCTTGCCAGTAAACTGAGCCCAGAATGAGCTTTTCTTCCAAAGCCCACTATGAAACAAACACTACATCATAGAGTAGGCGATACCCAGTTAACAAATGACCTAAAAGGGGAGAAGGGGCAACTTCTAGTGTCCAACACCCAGGGGTCCCAGTGGTTACAGAAATAATCCCTGGGGCAAGATCCTATCAGTGGGCAAGTTTCTAAGCCACAAGGGTACTATTTAGAGCACAGAAGCAAGAATAATCTGCGAAATTGTACCTTGGTGTCCTCAAGAAATGAAGGCACCTGCCAAAAGAAGTTTATTTATACTTGGGGAACAGGTTACTTGTGCACAGGATCCAGCACCAAAGTTAATGTATTGTCTTAAGGATCCACGGAGTTGTTTCCGTGCTCAGAGGGGAAAAGGAGAAACAGGGGAATGATTTTGGCTACTTTATTTGCTTTATCTTATGGTAATGCAGAACCCTTTCTCTTTTAGGACTTCAGGAAGAGTTTTTGCCTTGAGGCAGTTTGGGCTAAGGAACTGTGTACTGGTCCTCTGGGAGTTAATCCTGAGTTTACTGCTAACTGGCAGACCAATCTGTAGCAAACCACTCTGCATTTTCAGTTCCTTTATCTGTGAAATGGGGATAACCGTATTTGTTTCCCCATGTCACAATGGCTTTTGTGATTTAAGTAATTAATGTGTGTAAAGTCCATTGAAACCAGATAGAACTATATAAATGCTAAGAAGTATTATTATAATAAATCCCAGCTACTTGTCTGGTTAATTTCCTGCTAGGCCAGACAAAAGGAGAAATTGAGTTAGATTTGCAGGATGGGTGTGACATTGTTTGGGGTTGGCTGTACCATAATTACTTTAGATTGTTTACACAGACTCAAGTATGATTCTCCACCCCCACCCCCACCACCCCCAAGAGAGAATGGCTTCAACAACATTTTTTCATCCTGCAGCTATAGGAAAAACTTGTTACTATTTTCTAACCCCAATCTTATTTTCTCTGTACCCACATAGATGTAATGGGAGGTACTGTCCCTTTGTTAAGAAACTTGCATTTTGGCTAGGCATGGTGGCTTACATCTGTAATCGCAGCACTTTGGGAGGCCCAGGAGGGTGAATCATTTGAGGTCAGTAGTTTGAGACCAGTCTGGCCAATATGGTGAGACTTTATCTCTACTAAAAATAACAAAAAAATTGCTAGGCCTGCTGGTGTGTGCCTGTAGTCCCAGTTACTCAGGAGGCTGAGGCAGGAGAATCGCTTGAACCCAAGAGGCAAATGTTGCAGTAAACTGAGATCACGCCACTGCACTCCAGCCTGGGTGACAGAGCGAGATTCCGTCTCAAAACAACAGCAACAACAACAACAACAACAACAAACCCCTTCATTTTGTTAAGTAAAGGTCTTTATTCAATTTGTTATTGGTATATGTCATGCTCCATGATTAATATCAAGTTGAAGCAGACACAGCCCTGCTTTATAGGAGGTCGCAGTCTAATTGGGGAGATAGACCCATCCATAAACATCAAGAATGTAAGAGCTGCCTGAATGTTATCACCTAGGCACAAAGGTTCCCCAGCAGTGAACTTAATAAAGCAAACAACAAAAAACATTCTGTTCTTATTTAAAACACAGTATTCAAGATAAAGTACAAACCTTAATATGATTTAAATAGACTTTATGACCTGACTCCTGACCAGCGTCCAGCCCCCATCACTTCACCCCTAGAAACAGATGGTCCTTTCTGTTTAGTTCCAGTCCCCCAATCCACTGAGCTCCTCATCATCTCCATGTCTTTGCACATGCTGCTCCTTGGCAGGAAAAGCATTTTCTCCATGTCACTCCCCGTCTTGCCCTTTGTCTAGTCTCTGGCTCACCCTCAGTGTTTCAGATTTCAGTTTGGATGTCACATCCTGCTGGAACCTTTCCTGATGCTTCAGGTGCCTCCTCTGTAAGCTTATATCTCTCCTATCTCAGCTATTGTGAACAGTATTCTAATTGCCTGTCCCCTTGTATCTTGCACTGGACTGTTGGCGCAGAGATGGCAGCATATATCACTGACACAGCACCAGCATAGCAAGTGTGCAATAAATGTCCTTGAGAGAATGAATGAGTGTATAGTCTAGAAGCACCCTCCTGAGCTGCAAAGTGCATAGCTTAGCTTAGCCACAAGAATATGAAACCCGTTTTGTCTTATTTCTCCAGGATTACTTCTTATCTTGACTAAATTATGTCTGAAGCTAGGATCTGCAACTAAGATCACTTTCTTATGCTGTAGGCCCTCATCAGGCATATACTGTTTATACCATAATGAGTTTCTAGTTTTTATACCACACTATTGTAACAAAAATACCAATTTCCAGTGACATGAAAGTCCCAGCATACTTTTAATTATAACTTTGTATTGAGTTTCTGCATAATCCATTTTATTCGTAATGGGGGAAAACAGAGATTTATTGGCATGTTTCATCACAATAGTTAATTGAATATAAGATACATTTTTAAAAATTTGTAATGTATGTTGTCAATTTCATGTTTCCTGAAAATTCATTTTGACATTGATCCAAACCCATTCTGTAAAAATGATGTTTTACTGCATATAATTATGTATCTCATGTTGCTCTACAGCTGTTCTCTAGTAGTTTCAGCAATCAATCAACACTTATTGAGTGCCTGCTAGGAAGGTGCTGGGCATTTAGGTGGGAGCTATGGGGGAACAGAGAAAAAGTATAATTAGTCTGCCTCCTGGCCTCAGGCAGTGTGACATCTAGTTTAGGAGTTAACTGACATGTATAAAAAATCAAAATCATTATGCAGCAGATATAAGTCTCTATCCACAAACTTAGGAAAACATGAAGCATATTTCTCTTTATTTCCTTACTGCCCAAAATGTGGTTTGAGGATCTACTGCACCAGAATCAACAGAAAGCTTGTTGAAATGCAGATTCTCAGGCCTAGCCTTGGAACTACCTGACCAGAATCTGCATTTTAACAAGGACCCCAGGTCATCAGGGTGCACATTAAAGTTTCTGAAACACTGCTCTTGTAGAATATTTTGCAAAATGGTATACAGATAACCTGCATGGGATCACCTAGGGACTCTTGTTTAAAAATTCAGATTCAGCTAAGACCTATGAAATCATAATTTCTGAGTGCCAGATCCAGGAATATGCAATTATATAAAGTTCCCCAAGTGAGAAATAACTACTAAAAAATTTGAGAACCTTTGCTATACCACTTAGAAATGAGGTAGGTTTAAATAATATGGAATTGCAGTTAATTTTAATAAACTTCAGTTTAATAATTTTCAACAGATAATGTACAAATATGTGTATGTACTGAATAATGCATTTATAAATTTTGATGGAAAAGAAAAGGATAATTGATATGGATGTACAAGATGCTTAAATTTTCAACAAATTTTAGAATTATAGTTAATGCAGTTCAATTAAATTCAGCAAATATTTATTTAGCACCTGCTATGGGTAAAGAGTTGTATCTTTGCTATAATGATTCATTAACTGAATGTACATTTATTAATTTTCTATTAATTATAAGGAACTGCATTGGGAATACAGCAATACAATATGATATGGACTCATTTCTTAAGCACCTGGCAAAGGAATGTTTCTGAGTTTTCCTAAAGCATTTTTTTTACAATTATCTCACCTCAAAAAAGGAAAGAAGAGCAGAAGCATACTTATTGTTTACGGGAATCTCCTAAAGAATCTGGTATATGAATATGTTACATTAGAAGAAGTAAATATTATATTGAATATGTTTTTATCTTTCAAATGTATTGTTCTGAGTATATTAATTAGACCTAATGCTATACTTATCACTGGGATTAAAATACAAATACTTTGGCTTTTATGATTTCTAATCTTTGCTCCATAATTGTATCAAACAGATTGGGCTAAGTTATCCTAGAGTAACAATTCCTAAATCTCAGAGGCTTAAAAACAACAAAATTTTTTTGTTGTTGTTTTTGTCCATGCTGTATGTACATTGTATTTGACAAAAGGGCCATGCTCATGATAGTCATTCAGGAATTTGGCCTGATGAAGGCTCTACCTTGACATGGGCTCCCATGATTGAAGAATCAGGGAAGACAAAATATGACAAGCCACATGCCGTCTCATGAAGCTTCTGCCTGGAACTGACACACATCCCTGCTGCTCACAATTCACTGACCAAAACAAGCCACATGGCTGCCTGAGCTCATTCTTCTACACGGAGGAACACTAAATACTTATAAAGTTAATCACAATAAGCAGACAGAATAGTTGATTAAATAAAAAGTAAGCCAATGAGATTTAAACTCCAGGTTCTGGTGCAATAGTGAGGGCAGTAGTTTAGTGAGAAGTAGGGTTGGGAAAAAAAAAAAAAGAGCAAAGCCCCTGACAAGGAGTATAATTGCTGCAGTATACATCTTATTTGTGCAGTAAATGCTGTGAGGCTCAATTTAGTTCCCCCCTTCAAACAAGTAACCAAAGAACCGTACCTGTCACATTCAAATCATTATCAAGAAGAGTCATTAGCTCTTTTCCATGGCCACCTGTGTCTTTCCCAAAAGGAAATGCCTTAACCTTGAAGGCATTCAGTTTGTTCAGCTAGCGGGGAGGAGATAACTACTAGTAGGCAGGGTGGTATCATATTCTTCTCCTTTGCCCATCACACCCAAGCAAAAGTCCTCTTTTCCTCACTTAAGTGCCTAGTCTTAAGAATGTTTGATTCTCCTGGTTCATGCAAGTTAAGGAGGAGTGGGACAATCCATTTTCCATAGCTCTAACTCATTAACTTAATAAAAAGAGAAGTTTTCTGTATATTGTCAATAAAAAATGCAATGCACTTGCAAAGGATGAATAGTAAAGATGTCAATATAATGCTGAAAAAATGATAAATACACTTCTTATTTTCAAGTTTCTCAGTGTTTCACATTGTGTACATATATGCAAAGTTAAAAATTTCTCATTTTCCAGAGCAGACTGTTCGAATACTGAAACACTATATACCAAAGTATTAATAGAAAATGTAGAATGAGGCCAAGTTGCCTGAGGACTCCAATATCTATAGATAAATGTGACCAACTAATTAAAGAACACCAACTGGTGACATAATGGAGAAACTCGAGCCGAGGGGACCAGGTAGGAGGAAATTGCATGAGGCTAGACAGGAAAAGCTGGTAGGAATAGAATTTAAGAGAACTGTTGGCTTATGGGATGTAGAAAACTTCAGAAGAGGAGTCAAGAACCACTGGCCACCAATCTTGCTCTCTTCCTCTAGACAGTCCTTATCTGTTCAGGAATTCTCCACTGATAGACAGTAAATGCCAGGACTCAGGAAGTCAACCTAAACATGAAACCACCAAGTAAATAGGGCTTAAGAGCTTTTCACTCAGGGCCTTGCCTTACTGAGAAGATGTACCATAAACAGGTTACAAACATCAGTCATTGCCCCTGCAATAGAAGTTGCAGTCAGGTAGAAGATCTCACGCCTCTCACCAGTCCTCATATGTTTCTGTGATTCTCCCTTGGAATGTCCTTGACCTGTCAAAATGTGTCCTCCCTTAGTATAACTTCTGTTGCTACTTATTTTCCTGCCAATGAAAATCCCATTCTTGTTGACATGGCGTTATTATTTTTCATTCTGTCACTATTGAACGGGGGAGAAGATCTCTATGTTTCCATGGTAACATGATTCCCCCCTCCTTTTTTTTTTTTTTTTTTTTTTTGCTTCTGAAATACTTTACTTAAGTAAAGAATATATAGTTTTGTAGTTAGGCTTGGTTGAGTTGATGAGGTCTTCTGAGACTAAGGGAGCCCAATACTAGAGCTATATGTGCCCATTTGGCCCCCTCTTATAAGTGATAGGTCACAGAACCCTTAGAAGTTAGCAAGAAGATATACTTGGTCCCTTTCCCCAAAAGCCTCCTGTGTAAGTAATATTCACAAAGCTCCTCTTATTGGAGCTTTAAAAAAGCTCCTAAAAACAGACAGAAACACTAAAAACATGGAAGATAACAGTGATGGAGTAAACAATATGAGGATATGGGGAAGTAAAAGTAGACGAGGGGAAGAAAGGAGAAAGTGAGAAGATGCAAAGGAATGCTTTGAAGGATCACAGCTGAAAAAGCTGTAAATAAAAAAAAGGGGGATTAATCTACTGAGAGTCCGGTAGTGGAGGTGGGATTAAGGCTTTAGCAAAATGGCACTCACAGTTTCTAACAGTGGTGTGAGGCAGGTATGATGGTCATGTAGCCTTGAGGACCAACTGGCATGACACAGCAGGAATCTGTTACGGATTCATGCATCTCATTTTTGAGGTCCTGATGAGACAAGCAATCCTAGGTATGGAATATGCATGGGACAAATGAGACACAAGGTGAATAATGCACTTCGGAAGTATACATTCTGCCGCTTCTAACTTCACCCAGACCTCTATATGTGCTGGTAAAGCAACTGTGTGAGAGCCCTGTAATGTCAAACAGTGAGTCAGAGGGGTTTTGAAGATAACTACATGGAGTGAAGCCCCTAAAGACACTGTAGATTGCTGAGGTTACATGCCTATCAGAAGAAGAGTCAAGAACTATTGACCACCAAGCTTGCTGTCTCTTTCCCCAGGAAATCCCTACCTGTTCAGGAATTCTTTCTCAATAGACAATAAATATTAGGATTTGAGAAGTCAACCTAAATATAAAAGAACCAAGTAAACATGCATTTGGTTGTGAGAGGCACCATCCATACTAATATAATTCGTATTTCACTTTTAGAGTGATTTTTTCTCCCTTTAACAATCCCATTCAGGAACAATGTAAAGAGTTTACAGAGGAGGAGGGAATTAACTTGTGGGGATTTTATATGCTATTTAAGGAAGACAAAAACTGATAATTCATTGTTTTCTTCTTTAATAACGATTTAAATAGGGTATCTGTCATTTTACAGTCCTAGTAGAACGTCATAACAGTTAGTTTATGCAGGTCCTATAAAAAGAGAGATATGGAGAGCTACACACAGACTCATAAAACTATTTTAGAAACCTCAAGACAGGAACAATTGCCAAATTTCTTTTTTCATTTTTAATTTTGGAATCTGTGTGTCTTCTAAGAGAAAACTATCCCACAATTTATGATGCATTTATGACTCATTTACACTTAATTTATCAAAGCCACATTTTTCTGATAATTCTCAGATAAGAGACAGGCTACAGTCTACTTTGTTAAGTCACTTGAAATGGTGATTCTTTGAATGTGAAGGACTAGCTAGACTTTACCCACACCTAGTGGAATATATTCTTGAGTTGGAGTTAACTCTGAGTATCTAAGAGCTTATAGGATTTCAAACATGAAACAACCTGCTCTCCAGTGTAATTATCAAGCTAAGCTTTAACTGATGAGGTATATTTTATTTATTAGACACTTATGTCATCAAAGGTTTTAACCAGTTCTATATTGGGCAAGACCTGGCTACTTTCCAATTTATAATGTGCCATCTGATCGCTTCAGAGCCACAGGGCCAGCAATTATCCAAGTCATCTATACTGACACAATAAAAACAGATTAGCCATCTAAAACAAATGGGTTTACAATTAGGTCATTAAGAAGATGGCCACCCACTATCCCCTTTTCTCCATCTCTGTCAAAAAAGGAAAGGCCGAATAAGTCTGGTCATTTCCTATTGTTTCTCTGTTAACCCCTGAGGTATTTGGTGAGTGAAAAACCTATAAAATTTTTCTAGTGCTTTTTATCTTCTGCTATTCTCCTCCATCCTGCCGTAGGTCATTTAAATAAATGTTGGCTGCTTGAATCCATTTGTCCTCGTGGCAGTGATTAATGTACCTGTTTGGTTTAATTTTATATGCATTTTACATCACCCATTGTGCATTTTCAGTCTTATTAAATAAGTGCTCCATCTTTTCATACATAGTCAGTAAGCATTTTATTTATATAATGCGTATGTATGTATATATCTTATTTTAAAAACTATTTTCTTTTACTCTGAAAATAAAAAGTACCTACAGCTTAAACAACCTGTGGTTGTTTGTTCTCTAACCCACATGCTACAATGCAAAATGAAGACAAAGCTTTGAGTTTAATAATTGGCTGTATTAATTTAAAATAAAATAGCTTCAAATTTTAACTCTTAATTGACAATACATTGGATATGTTTTCTAATAACTCATCCAGAAGCAATAACTCATCCAAAACCCAATAACTTTGGGTTTTATAATATAAATTTGTAGACAAAATTTTTAACTGATTTTTAAAAATTAGGTTTCATTAATGTGGAAAGCTCCATTTTGATTTTAGACAAAGATTCGTCTATCCTTTTACTTCTAAGGATTACTTAGTGCCAAGACTATTAGTTCAAATCCTGGGCTAACCAACCATAATTCTTAAGAGGATCATTTTATCTTCAGCCCATGCCAAATAAATACATCTGCAGGGAAGATGTGCTATTCCAATGCTTCCTGCTACTTCAATCTCTATCACCAGGAATGTAAGGCTATCAACAGACTCAGCGGATTAAATCAGTCATCTCAAGGCTTCTTTCTTTCTGACTTCAATATCTTAAAGGCAATGCTTGCCCTTCAGTAACTGCCCCTGCAATCAATATAGTGCCATTAAGAGCACTGTAAGCCAGACAATCTTACCCAGAAATAATTATGACCACATGCACATGCATATGCACACACATGCTACCAAAAGCCCAAAGTTAAACAAAGACACTTGATTGAAAGATTATTCTCATCTAGAACAACAGTTTTGACCATAATCTTCAAAATCCCCAAATTATTCAAGAACTCTGCAAAGTTCTGCAAGCTTCTAATTCAAACTTTGAAATAGACTTCAAACTAATTTACTCTAAAAAGCAATAAAACCACTCACATTTGCTGCATTACCACATTTTGTCAGTAAGAAACCATCAGCATGTTAACTAGGACAGCCAGGTTTACTTAACTTTTCTGCCAATCTCAGAATAAATTTTCGTCTGCCACACCTGTAGACATTTCACTTCTTGGAAACATAACTTTGAGGTTGTAGCTCTGGGATTTTTGTTTGATTGATTTTAAAATTCAGACATGAACATGTCTGTCTGTAAAAGATATTAGTTTCTCATTAGCACCGGCTTTTGTTATGCCATAATATTCAGTTAGGTAACAAAAAAGGAATTTATTATAAAGTTATCATTTATTGAGCACTTGCTGTGTACCCAGCATCATTTTTAAGTTCCTTCCACAATCCATCTCATTTAATTCTCACAACAACTCTATAAACTAGGCACTATTATTAATTTTTTTATTTTCAGTTTTTAAAATGTATTTTAACTGAAAAATAACAATTTTATGTATTATGTATTGATGATGTAAAATGTGATGTTTTTACATATGTTTACATGGTGGAATGTATAAATCAAGTAACAAATCTATAACCTCCCATACCTATTTTTTGTTGTGAAAACATTTAAGATCTACTATTTCAGCAACTTTAGAATATAGAACGCATTATTATTTATTATAGCTATCATTCTGTGCAAAAGATCACTAAAGCTTATTCCTCCTGTCTAAGTGAAATTTTGAACCCTTTGATCAACATCTTCCTCTCCCCATCCACACCTCCCACCCTGCCTGGTAACCACCACTCTACTCCCCACTTTTATTAGTTTAACTAATACTAATTAATACTGTAAGTGAGATCATTCAATATTTGTGTTTCTGTGCCTGGTTTATTTCACTTGGCATATCCTCCAGGTTCACCCATATTGTCACAATTTTTTTATTTCCATGAAAAATGACATTGGAATTTCAATAGGAACTGGATTAAATCTTTAGATGCTTTGAGTTAGTATAGACATTTAACAATATTAACTCTCTTAATCCATGAACACAAAACTTTTCCATTTATTCATGTCATCTACAATTTCATTCATCAATGTTATATACTTTTTAGCATACAGATCTTCCACCTTCTTGGTTAAATTTAATCCGAAGCATTTTATTTTGGGTTTTTTATGCTGTTGTGAATGGGATTGATTTCTTGATTTCTTAATTTCTTCTTCAGATAGCTTGTTGTTAGTGCAAAGAAACATTATTTACTTTGTTTGTTGATTTTGTATCCTGAAACTTTTCTGCATTTGTCTATTAGTTCTAACCATTATTATTATTTTTTTTTTTTGGTGGCATCTTTAGGATTTTCTACATGTAAGATCATGTTGTCAACAAACAAAGACAATTTTGTATCTTTGTTTTTTCTATTTGGATGCCTTTAATTTCTTTCTTTTGCCTAATTTCTCTGGTAAGGCCTTCCAATACTATGTTGAATAGATGTAGTGAGAGTGGGCATCCTTGTCTATTCCAGATCTTAAAGGAAAAGGTTAAATTATTTCATTTTTGAGCATAATGTTAGCTATGGGCTTATCATAATATACAGCCTTTATTGTATTGAGGTACATTTATTCCATTCCTAATTTGTTAAGGGTTTTTATCATGAAAGAATGTTGAATTTTGTCAAATGCTTTTTGTGTATGTAATGAGGTAATCATACGTTTTCTGTCCTTCATTCCATTAATATGGAATATCACATTTATTTATCTGCATATATTGAACCATCCTTGCATCCCAGGGATAAATCCCACTTGATAATGGTGAATGATCCTTTGAATGTGCTGTTGAATTTGATTTGCTAGTATTTTGTTGAGGATATTTACATCTATGTTCATCACAGATATTGGCCTATAATTTTCTTTTGTTGTCATGTCCTTGTGTGGCATTGGTATTAAGGTAATGCTGGCTTCATAAAATGACGGACATGTTCTCTCTTTAATTTTTTGGAAGAGCTTGAGAAGGATTGGTATTAGTTCTTCTTTAAATGTCAGAATTCAACAGTAAAGACATCAGGTCCTGGGCTTTTCTTTGATGCAAGATTTTAAATTATTGATGCACTTTTCTTATCATTCATCTGTTCAGATTTTCTGTTTCTCCTTGATTCAGTCTTGGGAGGTTGTATGTTTCTAGGAATTAACCAATTTATTCTAGGTTATCCAATTTATAAGCGCATAATTGCTCATACTAGTCTCTTATGATCCATTGTATTCTGGTGGTATCAGTTGTAATGGCTCCTCTTTTAATTCTGATATTATATATTTGAGACTTCTCTTTTTTTCTTAGTCTGGCTAAAGATTTGTTGATTTTGTTTATCTTTTCAAAAAACCAATTCATAGTTTGGTGATATTTTCTATTGTCTGTCTAGCGTCTTTCATTTATTAGTATCTTTATTATTTGTTTATATCTTTATTATATATATTATTTACTAAATATCTCTGCTCTGATCTTTATTATTCATATTTTACTTCCTTCAACTAACTTTGGGCTTAGTTTGTTCTTTCTTTTCTAGTTCCTTGAGGTGTAATAAATTGTTTATTTGAGATCTTTCTTTTTGATTTTTGATGTAAACATTTATTGCTATAGCCTTCTCTCTTAAAACTACTTTTGCTGCATTCCATAAGTTTTTGCATGTTATGTTTTCATTTTCATTTGTCTTAGGATATTTTTAATTTCTCTTTTAATTTCTTCTTTAACCCATTGCTTATTCAGGAACATATAGTTTAATTTTCATATATTTGTAAACTTTCCAAAATTTCTCATGCTATTGATTTATAGTTTTATTCCATTATGGTCAGAAAAAAATACTTGATATTATTTCAATCTTCTTAAATTTGTTAAGATTTGTTTTGTGGCCAAAGAGATTATTTATCATGGAGAATATTCTATGTGTTTTTGAGAAGAATGTATATTCCATTTCTATTGAATGGGAATATTCTATATATGCCTGTTAGATCCATTTGGTCTAAAATCTTATTCAAATCAACTCTTGCCCTATTGATTTTCTGTCTGAATAACCAATCAATTTCTTAAAGTGGAATATTAAAGTACTCTACTATTGTTATATTGTACCCTATCCTACCCTTTGGATCTACTTATATTTGCTTTATATATTTAGGCATTCCACTGTTGATTGTATGTGTATATTTAAAATTGTTACATTCTCTTGATAAATTTACTTCTTTATCATTAAATGATGACCTTCTTTGTCTTTTTTTTTTTTATCATTTTTTTCTTAAAGTCTATTTTGTCTGATATAAGTATACTCATCCCTGCTCTTTTGGTTACCATTTGTCTGGAATATCTATTTCTGTCCCTTCACTCTCAATCTATGTGTGTTCTTAAGGCTAAATTTCTTATAGGCTGCATATCATTGGATCTTGTTTCGTATTTTTTTAATCCATTCAGCTGTTTTGTATTTTTGACTGGAGATTTTAATTTATTTAATGTAATTGTTGAAATATAAGAACTTACTACTAGAATCGTTATTTTTTCTCCAAATGTTTTGTAGTTCTTTGTTCCTTTTTCCCTATGTTGCTCTCTTTCTTTGTGATTTGTTGCAGTTTTGTAGTAGTATGCTTTGATTCACTTATCTTTTTCTATGCACTAGAGGTTTCTCCTTTATGGTTACCATGAGATTTATATTAGAAATCTTACTGTTATAATATTCTTATTTAAGCTAATAGTACCTTAACTTCAATCACATACAGAGATTCTATACTTCTCCCTCGCTTCAGATTTTATGCTATTGATATCATACTCTACATTTATTTACGTTTTGCATCTGTTAACCAATTTTTTATAGCTATAGTTGTTTTTAAAACATTTGTCTTTTAACTTTTATACTAGAGTTAAGAGGGATTTACCTTTACAGTATGAGGGTGTTGTGAATTTGACCATATATTTACTTTTACCAGTGAGATTTATACTTTCTTGTTTTCATATTGTTTTTTATTATCCTTTCATTTCAACTCAAAGAACTCTCTTTAGCATTTCTTGTAAGGCCAATCTTGTGGTAATGAACTCTCTCAGCTTCTGTTTGTTCCTGCAATGTCTTTATCTCTCCTTCCTTTCTGAAAGATAGCTTTTTGAATAAGTCATCCCACTCCTTCCTGACTTGCAAGATTTCTGTTGAGATATCGATTTATGGCCTTACGGGAGATTCTTTATATGCGATGAGTTTCTTCTCTCTTGTAGCTTTCAAGATTCTCTTTTTGATTTTGACTTTGACAATTAGGTTATATCTTGGAGTATTCTTTTTTTCTCTTGATCTTACTTGAGATCCTTTGAACTTCCTGAATCTGTATGTCTATATCCCTCCTAATATTTGGAAAGCTTTCAAATAGTAATTATTTAAATAATCTTGCTGCTCCTTTCTCTTTCTCTTCCCCTTCTGGTACCTCCATAATTTACATATTTGTATGTTTGATGATGTCCTGTAGGTCCCTTGTGTTTTCTTTACTCTTTTTCAATTTTTTTCTTTTGTTTCTTTAATTGTCTAATTTCAACTGAATTGTCTTCAAGTTCACTAATTATTTTTTCTGCATGATCAAGCCTGCTGTTTAAATTTTCTATTGAATCTTTTAGTCCTGTCATTGCATTGTCCAGGATTTCTGTTTGAAAATGTTTTATTCTTTCTGTTCCTTTATTAAACTTATTTTGCTCATGTGTTATTTTTCCATCTGTATTTTCTTGCTTCTCATTGAGCTTCTTTAAAATTATTATTTTGAATTCTTTTTCAGGTAAATTTTATGTCTCTATTTCTTTGGAGCTGATTATTGAAACTGTATTAGTTTCCCTTGGTGGTGTTATGCTTTCCCAATTCTTTATTATCTGCAAAGCCTTCCATTAGTATCTGTGCATTTGAAGGGGCAAGCCCCCTTTTCAATCATTACAGACTGGTTTGAGCAAGTTAAAATCTTCTTCTGTTAGGTCTCCAGGCTGATGAGATTACCTCTGGGATTGTCATTGAGTGGGATTGGATCAGGTCTCATGACTGATGCTGAGTCTTCAGTGGAGGCCACAATTGGAAAGCCTGCTACCAGGGATTCTAGGGGGCATGGGCCTCTATGGTCCCTGAGTAGACTGGATTGTCTTCAGTACCTGGTCTGTGTGGCTGGCACTGAGATAAAGGTCAACTTTAGGGTTTGCAGATGCCAGGTCTGTTACCATATGTACTGAAGGGTGTGGCTTCCCTTCAAAAAGGAGAGATCTCACTGGATGACTGGATGGGTTCCATAGCTAAGATGGTCTGAACTGAGGTACAAGGTTATTTCAGGGTCCCCCACCAAGACCAAATCTTTAGGCCTGTCTCCAGGGTCATGAATTGGTATGTCTCCCAGTGATTTTCTGGGTGAGCAGGCCTGTTCTTAGACTGCAGTTGAGAAGGACTGGAGTCAATTTACAGGCTTATTTCAAGATCTACAACAGGACCAAGTTCAGGGTATCACTATGCAGGGGCCCTACAGGGTGTGCCTCCTTCTGGTTCTCCAGGCAAGCGAAACTACTCTTACCCTGAAGACAGAAAGGGCCAGAAATGAAATCCAGGATCATTTGAGGATCCACTGTGGGAAAGAAATTGGCGAATCTGTCACAGGGATTCAGATGGGCTTGTCTCCCAGTGGGACCTGTGCTTGGAAGAGCTGTTTCCAGAACACAGCCAGGAGGGGCTACAATCAAGCTTCTGAGTTATTTCAGAATCTGCTATGGGATCAATGTTGGCAAGCCTGACTCAGTGACCCCAATGTGTGAGACTCTCAGCATAAGGACAGAGTTACTCTCAGACCTCAGCTCAGAGGGGCCAGAGCTGAGATTCAAGGCCTCTCCAGGAACTGCTCTGGGACAGGCTGGCAAGCCTGGCCAGGATAATAGTACCTGCATAAGAAAATTAACTCTGGGGATGTGGCAGGGCGGCTGAGGCCAAGAGAGGGTCCCTTCGGGATCTACTATAGGACAGAGGCCAACAAGCCTGTCCTGGTGCATCAGGTAGGCAAACCTCCTTCTTGGTCTATGCACAAGCAGTACAAAGCTGGGACCATAGCTGAGGGGGCTGTAGCCTGTTTACAGGGTAACTCTCAGGTCCACTGCAAGACAGATGTCAGCAAGCAGACAGGCCTCTCTGTCAAGGAACTAGCGTGTGTGATTCCTCCTAGATCCCTTAGCAGATGGTTTTGGTAGTCGCCTCAAGGCCAAATGGGGCTGTAGCCAAACTCTTTGGAAAATGGGGTTGTTTCTGGGTCCAAAATTGGGAGCATAACTGGAGGGCCTGCCACCTGGGTGCAGATCTGTACTCTCAAACCAATCCTCTTAGATCTTCGGCTCCAAAGGGAAGTTTTGCAACCCCCTACATGAATCCCAAACCTTCCACAAAGAGACTTTTGTTTGTAGATGGATGCAGAATTCATGTTGCCCTGGGGGAATACAAGAGGGTGACCTCCTATCCCAACTTGCTGACATCACTGATTTATTAATAAAATTTTAAACAGCTGACAAAACTAAGACACAGGGAGATAAAGTAACTTACCTAAGGTCACGCAGCTGATAGGTGGAAGTATTGGGATCTAAACCTAAGTGGTTAGACTTTCATATGCACACTGTTGATCATTACATTCGACTGTTTCTCAGGCTTAGTTTTTAGGAATGAGACTTCTAAGATTCCAAGACATGTAAATATATTTTTCCATGTTGTGTGTAATTGTAGAAAACGTTGAAGTTTATGGTTTATGTAACAGAGGAGAAGTTTCTTTCATTTGTTTATGTAACTCTGTTGAGCCACTTATGCTTGCAATCATTTACCCACACAAAAATTATTTGTTGAGAATATGTACTAAATATTGGTAATAAAAATACAAAACACAGTTATTTCCTCTAAGTTGCAGTATAATATGTGAGGCAAAAATTCCAAATAATAAAATACTCAAAGTGATATTATAGAATAAAATGAAATTCTATGGGAGCACATAAGAAGGATACCTATAGCAGATTGGAAAGACAGAGACTTCCAGAGAGTAGGAGTGATGCCTGAGCTCAGTCTTTAAGAATGGGTAGGAGTACTGAAGCAAATAAATGTGGGAAAGGCATTCCAGCTGCAGAAAAGCCATTAGTGGGGAACTTCAAGTAAATAAAACAGTGCATCTAGAGTTCAATATTTAATAGGGTGGGGGGAAAGAGATACTGAAAGATGAACGTGAAGAATTAAGTAGGATAAAATCAAAGAGACTTATATGTGCTATACAAATAGCTTGAGTGTTGATGTGAAGGGAATGAGAAATCCTTACAGATTTTTAGCAAAGGAAAGACCTAATAAACTTGCACTAATGAGTCAAAATGGAAGTCGAGAATGGATGAAGAAAGCAGTAGGTATAATTCAGATAGAAAATGATAAAGCCTAAAGTAAAAGAAATGGTAGTTCCAGCGGTAATGGGTAGAGACTTGATTAGATGAAAGTGTCTTGCTATGGAGGAAACTTTGATTCTCCGGCTACGGAAGGTTAATATGTTAGTTCCAGATTTCTGGCCATCTGTGTCTTCCTACCTGAGAAGAAGCTAGTCTATGGTAGAAGATAATAACACCAACATCCAGAAACAAACAGAAGATAGAGATGAAGAGAAACCTTGTCCAAATGTTACTAGCAAATTGTTTTTTAGATAAGCAAATTTGTACTTTTTTTTCTTTTTTTACTTGTAACCCAGAGCCCTTGAATAATACAGGCAGAAAAAATTCAACATCTGCTTTCAGATCAAGAATTATGATAAAACCTGATGCTGTGGAAACCTCAACTTATTATTCTTTCCCCTGCCACTTACTTGGTAAGTTTGTCTATTTCCAAATAGACAAAAGGTGTTTCGCCAGAGATAATGTCTCCGGTGTTTGTATCTTTTCCTTGTCCCATTAGCTGCCTTTTCCCACAGTTTTCGTGGTCAAATGACATATTCATTTATTCAGCAATTCCTTACTAAATGCATACTACTCTAAGCACAGAGGATAAAACAGTGAAAAAAAAAAAGTTCTGGCTCTCGCAGAGCTTACACTTCAGTGAAGTTGTATAATGTAACCAGAAAGTATAAAGAAACTGGGAATCACCTATGGAAAATAGTTTATTTTCAGGTACCTGTTCTCATGTTACTCCTTTAAACTCAACTTGCCTTGAAACATTGCTCAATCTTTTTGTAACCCTCCCACTTCTACCCTCGGTTAGCCAACTGTTCCAAATCATAAGTCATGCACGTTTCCTTGTTAATTTACTTCTGTCCCATCATGCTTATAATGCTATATATTCTAGTATTACTTCTTAGATACCTTTATGTACCTGGATAATTAACCTCCTAAGCGTCAACTACCTCATCCAAAAAATAAGGGGTTTAACATAAGTATTAAATAAAATAATTCATGTTGGGAGCTCAGCATAGTGATGGACACATAGTTATAACTCTTAGATATGTTGTTGATAATAATGATAAGGAGGAGATAATGAAAGAAAATTACTGTGTAGTAGGCTTTAGGAATTACTAAATCTCTTGGACTAGATTAAGGAGCCCACAAGTTTTTCTGTAAAGGGCTAGAGAGTAAATATTTTAAGTTTTGTAGGCCAGATAGGCTCTGTGACATCACAGCTCTGCTATTACAGTGTGAAAGCAGCCATAGCCCATAAATTAACAAATGGACATAACTATATTTCAATAAAACTTTATTTATAAAAAGAGTTAGTGGGTCAGATTCGGCCTGCAGGTTACAGTTTGTCAATCCCTGTACTGGACCATAAAATTTCCAAATTCAGGCGAGTTTTGCCTAACAAATTTATGCAACCTAGAGAATTCAATGCCTTTTGTTCAAAAACTTTTAGCTGACTTCCAAAAGACACTAACTTGCTTTAGTAGCAATTAATTTACATAATGAAAAACATGAAACTATGAGCTAAACCAAATAGAAAATACAGAATAAGCCCTTGCATACTTTAAATATGACTTAAAATTATACTGTAAATTCTAAAAGTTCTAAAGAGTTAAAGATCATGAGCAACTGTTATAAAGAAACAAACAGTGTGCCACCATGAGGTTATGCCTAACTGCTGATGGCAAAAAGTGATTTAGATGAAATTTATTTTATTTTATTTTATTTTATTGTTTGAGATGGAGTCTCGCTCTATCGCCGGGCTGGAGTGCAGTGTCTTGGTCTCAGTTTACTGCAACCTCCGCCTCCTGGGTTCAAGCAATTCTCCTCCCTCAGCCTCCAGAGTAGCTGGGACTATAGGCATGCGCCACCACGCCTGGCTAATTTTCATATTTTTAGTAGAGATGAGGTTTCACCACATTGGCCAGAATGGTCTTGATCTCTTGACCTTGTAGTCCACCCTCCTCAGCCTCCCAAAGTGCTGGGATTACAGATTTAGATGAAATTTTATATTCTGAATGCAAAAGTTATGGCTCATAAGTTATGATATATAAGAAGAGAGTAATATGCAGTAGTATCGATCAACATAAGCTAGTTTTTGTTTGTTTTAAATGGTGGGTGCTTAACAAATCAACTCTTTTTTCTCCTAAAAATATTTTTTTAATGCATAGGTTTTTTTAATGGATTTTTAAATCCATCTATTTAACTATAGATGGCATCTACAAATTGAGGGCATACAGTATTCCTTTCATGAGGAAATTTGTAATAATATACATTTTGTAAAAGTAGAGTTAAAGCTTAGGAATGTATTCGTGTTTATCCAGCACTGTTTAAAGGAAAGAAACTGATGCCAGAAGACATGAGTATTTTAGTACCTAATGTGGTAGACACAGTGATGAAAGAAGAAGAATACTTATCCAAACTTGAATAAAATGTTCCATAAGAATAGCAACTCTCTTTTATCAGATATGGCTTTCATCCACCTATCTATTGATTATTTATGTGATTTTCCAGATACCAGGATAACAGAAACATGTGTTCCCATGATCCTTAATTAATAACTACTTATTAAAGGTTACCTATGATTCTAGCCCCATAATAAGCATTTTATATGAGTTAAGTCATGATAGTTTAACGAAATGGGACTATTACCTTCATTTTATACATGGGGAAACTGTGGATAAATATATTGGCCAAGGTTACAGAGCTAGTAAGTGGTAGATCTTAATTCAAATCTAGGGCTAAAATAATACAGGCTAATGCCCATACTATTAACCATTGCTCATTCCAGTCACAGGAAAGGAAAAGACCACCAACCGGAAACTATTAAATGATCTTTCTGTGTGATAAGCTCAGCTCTTTTGAGCTTGGCTGATTTGAATTAGTTGCTAAGTCTATAAACGCAGGACTCATCTTTGAACTCCAAGTGTCCTAGCCAACATTCCACTAAGCCATATAACTACACTGTCAGAGTGGTTAATTTTGGTAATGTTCCTAAAGGTTAAATAAATACAAAGTTCAAGAGAGCACATATCCTACAACGAAACTCCCTGAGCACATATCCCAGTATTCCCACTTAGCATCTGTGTGTCCCTGGAGAGGCTACTTAAGCCCGAGTTTATTCACCTATCAAATGGGAATTCTATTTGAATTTGTCTCATAAAATCATACAGTCAATTAAATGACACAATCTATACAAAACACATAGCACAGCACTTAAGACACAGTTACTGGGCAACAATTAGTATCTTTGGGAAAAAAAAAAAAAAAAACATGACTCAGGTAATTGAGTAGAATCATTCAAAGACAATCTCTTTGATGTGTCTCTCTACCATAACAAGGCTGAAATGATTTGACTGCTTTGCTTTGAGTAACACCCACACCTATGGCAGAATACATGTAATAGTAAAGTTTCCAGTTTTTAAAATGTCCCTCATTTTCCCTTTGATCTCCTCAGTAAACTTTAGACAGTATAGTAACATGTAAGCTGTCCTTCCTAAATAGCATTTCAAACTTTACACCAAAAATCAGAGGTTGGATAAGCTAACCTAGTTTCCCCCACTTAATGGGAGAGTCAGTTCCATCATAAGGCTCACCACAAAATTTTTCAGTTATAGAATTGTTTAAATATGGTAGAAGTTATCCTTCAGGACTACTTGCTTCACTTACAGAAATAGGAAAATGAATTACCCAGCTGAAGCCAGATTAATAGTATGCACACTTAGGAACTACTTTTAAAAATTGACTTGGGAGGGTGCAGTCCTCCAAGACTGCCACTAATGCCACACCAGCCCTACTTGTTCAGATCAGTTGGTTCTAAAGCCAGCCACACAATAGCTGTATTATATATGCAAATGAACTTGAACTTGAAAACATTAACAAAATAGCTGTTAATTCAGTCTGACAGCTTTGAGATTTGGGGGCCAATCTTCCATATAAATATGAAACTAAGTGGACAATTTCTCTAATCTGAACCTAGTCTTTATGTCTGATTCTGTTTTTGACATTTTTTAAAGTATGTGCTTAGAAATAGCAATTAGAATAAATAAGTTTGCTTGAAATAAATAAATAAATAGACAAATAAAATGGCATTACTGCAAGTTGTGTGCCTTTTTTTCTCTCCAGAACCTATAGCATAATTCTGAATTTTGTAAATAAAGAATTACAAAGTTATTTAGCAAATAAAAGAACTAAAAGAGATGATGACCATGTGCCATTTGAAGGTATCAAGTTTTTTAGATTGTAATCATATAAATGAATAGTTTTGTTGATTCAAGCCTTGTAACTTAAAATTAGTCCCTGAGTGGACCATGAGGCCAGTATTATTACATTCAAAAATTACAAATCAAATGATTGCCTTGACCAAAAATAAAATTTAAAAAATTATTTAGAATTTTTTCTCCCTGAAAATATTTATGAGTATTTAAGTTTATTAATATTAAAAATATACTTTAGGAAGATTTATCATCCACCTAAATTTTTCATTTACTTCTGCTACTGTTTTGAGCCTGCCTTCCTGCCTGCCTGCCTTCCTTCCTTCCTTTCTTCCCTTTCTTTCCTTCTTTTTTTCTTTTCATTGTAAATATTTTCTGGGGTATAAATTACAAGCAGTTCAGTATAATCAATATATTATAATAAGTTTAATGCAGTCTCTGTAGCTTGTTATTCTTTGAGTGTCCCGACCAAAACTCATGTTGGAATCTTAATTCCCAATGCAGCAATGTTGGTAGGTGGAACCTTTAAGTCGTGGGGCCTCATGGGAGGCATTTGTGTCATGAAAGATCCACCTTCATGGGTGGCTTAGTGCCATTCTTGCAGTAGTGAGTGAATTCTTACTCTTGTGACACATGATTAGTCCTCATTGCAATGGATTCGTTCCTGTGAAAGCAAGTTGTTATAAAATGAGAACATCCTTCCTGTATTGCACCCCTTTTACATGCTTGGTTCCCCTTCCATTTCTTTGCCATGCTATGATGCAGCACAAGGCCCTCACCAGAAGTTGAGTAGATGCTGGTGCCAAGCTCTTGGACTTCCCAGACACCAGAATTATGAGCCAACTAACTCTCTTTTTTAAAAAAATTAATTACCCAGACTCAGGTATTCTGTTATAGCAACACAAAATGGGCTGAAACACAGCCTATGGTATTTTCCAATGCCTCTGAAAGCACCTTGATAAATAATGTTATTGATCACCGGACTAGCAAAACTTTACTCATCCTTTGAGTCCTAATTTAAATCCAACCTCCTTTATGGAACTGTCTCTAATCATTCCCAGCCTAAAAGACACAGTGCTTTAATCAATCTCCCAGAGCACATATTTTCTGCCCATGTACTTCTTTATCTTTTACTTTCCCTCTCTATTAATAACTTAATTTTCTCATCATTTGTTCATTTATTCACCTATCCATTCATCTTTTAATAAATATTTTCTAAGTACATTCCGTTTGTCAGTCATTGTGCTACAATGTGGAGATTCATAAATCAAGAATCAGCATTTGGTTTCAAAGATTATATATTTTCATAGGTAAACAAATTTGTACAATATTGAATTACATATATGATAGTTGCTTTATAATAAGGGTATTTTATAGAACACAATAAGAGAACCAGAAGTCAGAAAAGCTATCTCTGTCAAGGGGCATCAAGAAAAGCATCACAGAGAAAAGGGGTAAGTAGCAGTCTGCTAGGTTAAAAAGAGGAGAAAATCTTTTCCATAGTGAGAGACAGGAAGTAGTAAAATAGCATGAGAGTTTTCAAAAGTGAACACATTTTCACTAGTATTTCATCCCTTGCCTCAGATGCATTTCTTCCCACTAGCCACTTTCTCAGAAGAAATCAAGCTTTCTCTGTTCATACTCGAATATAAATGTAGTCCTATAAGTGCCTATCTGAAAAGGACTCTGTAAGTAAACTAGACATTTGTGTTCCAAATATCACAGCAATTAAATGCCCCTCCAACTGAGACACCATGTTTGCATCCCTTCATTTGGAGGGTATTGCTCAAAAACTGAGAAACCTAATGTTGATTGAAACAGAACTATCAAATCTCACCCTCAAAAAAACAAAAATGTATACAACAGATGTAAGGACTAGACACTAACCTTTTTGTAAAAGATGTATGTAGTAGTATAAGAAAAAATACATCTCAGCACTTTGGGAGGCCGAGACGGGTGGATCACGAGGTCAGGAGATCCAGACCATCCTGGCTAACCCGGTGAAACCCCGTCTCTACTAAAAAAATACAAAAAACTAGCCGGTCGAGGTGGCGGGCGCCTGTAGTTCCAGCTACTCGGGAGGCTGAGGCAGGAGAATGGCCTAAACCCGGGAGGCGGAGCTTGCAGTGAGCTGAGATCCGGCCACTGCACTCGAGCCTGGGTGACAGAGCGAGACTCCGTCTCAAAAAAATAAAAAGAAAAAGGAAAAGGAAAAAATACTTTGTTTAACCAGAATGCTCAAATTGTCCATGAGAGAGAGTTACCTGGAAATTCCTTTGTTTCACCACTTTTAGTTGGAAAATACAAGTTTACTTCTCTTTTAGAATGGAGTATACCACAGATTCCTAAACCTTTTATTAGTAGGTAGAGATCTTAACATTTGTTCCTGTGTTTGCACTTCAGTCACTCCTGGAAAGTACCAAAAATGCACAAAAAACATTGGGTCAGTGGCCTCAAGAAAAATAAATTGAATTCATGAGTAAGTCACTAATAAAATCCTATTTGGTTTGTGTAAAAGCTAAGTGAATAAGGAAAAAATACAATTTGGAGAATTGGATTTCTGCAAATTTAAAATGAGAGGTGAGATGGGGGGAGATTTCCATCATTAAACTCCTCCTGGTTAGATTCATAATAGTATTATCTATCACATCAACTCTTTTAAGCTTTACCTATAGCTATGATGGGCACAATTTTCTCAACTAAAAATCTGGATATACCAACTGACAGAACAATTTTTTTCAATCTACTGTTTATTTTGTATTTTTTTATTTTTGTGGGTACATAGTAGATATATATTTATGAGTGTACAAATTCATCAAAACAGGTACGTACATTTATCAAAACATAGATGTTTTGATGAATAAAAATATATTTAAAGGAAGCATTTTTAGAAGATTTAAAAAATCACATTTTTCAGATATCTGCCAATTTAACTTTTTGACAGAAGAAATTATGTTCTAAGTGAAGGAACTCCCAAGATAAAAAACTGTTTGCTCAAGTGATTAATTAAGGAAGTTCCCCAGGAGCAGCATGGAAGAGGAATAGGGGAAACAGAACAATGAAGGGGAAGAAGGCCAGTGAGGGTGTAATCTCAAGATCCCTCAAGGGTGTTCAGGCTGATCCAGGGGATTTATAGAGTGTGAGTTATGCCTCAAAGTTGTCCTGACAAAAATAAGGGAGGTGGGCTTTCATACCTCAGCACTCACTGACTTAGGACCACCTGAAGGCTCATGGAATTTTCTAAGTACTCTTGGCTCTCTAGGGATGTAGCCAATGTGCTCTGTAGCATGAGGACAGTTCACCAAAAAAAGATACAGGTGCTGCCTATTGGAAACAAGAGTTAGTACAATTTTGAAAAAAGAGAGAAAAACGAAGGATGGAAAGGAAAAAGAAAAGAAAGAAAAAGTAAGAGTGAAGGAGAAGAAGGAAAAAATGAAGAAAAGTAGGAGAAAGAAAAAAATGAAGAATCAAGACTTCTAAATGGGGCACTGATACAGGCTTACATGAAATAAGAATAATCCAGGAAAATGTCATATTTGTAATCTGATACCTATTTCATTTTTCCTTACCTACCTTGCCTGCCACTTGGGGAAATTTCATTATTAACATTATTAACCTCAGCAAACAGGGAGGCTAAAGTCTTTAGATGGGGCACGGATAAAGTGCAGGTCACCACACTTTATTCACATGCCACTGACTATTCTCCTTTTCTCTATGATACCTTGGTGTCTGTAAGTAACATTCTAAAGAATTCTGTACAGATCAATTAGCACAACCCTGTCATGAATTGTGATTGACTCTTGTTTGTCATTTTGTTTTGAATGCTTTCTAAACTCAAAATTCTGTAACCCACACTGGGTCTTCGTGTCATTCACGTGAAGTGATTTTGCTTCTTTATAAAATAGGCAGGTATGTATTAGTTTTATTTCTCATCGCGGGGAGAATCATAAGGTAATTGGCAAGTTCTGATGCTCCAAGATGACTTAAAAGTTATCTCTGCTTTTCTTGACATTGATGAAACAAGACTATATCCACAGGCAACGGCTCAAGGTCACACTTTGTATTTTCCTTTATCTTTGATTTTCCTTCATTCGATCTCTGCACATTTATATTGGTAAAAATGAGCTCACTTTGTACTGAATGACCCATCTTAATGAATACTGATGTTGTGTAACTTCTCATATGCGTAGCTCTATCAGACATTTACATGACAGTCTCTAGTGGATAGAGCAGGTTAGAATATAATGGTTCTATGAATTCTTTTCTGCTCATGGAGCTAAACATTTCCACCAGTCTCAGTAAGAATTTTTAAAAAGCAATTCTGTAAAGTTCTGTGCCTCAAACCTTTCCTTTCTGTTATATCCTTAAAGCATACATTTCAATAGTTTTAATGCATGTTAAAATACTACATACATGTAAAGTTCTCAATATAAAGCATTATAACATCAAAGAAAGTAGTCAAAACTTGAAAATTAATTGTACTTGTCAAACTTTTAAATTTAGAAAAATTACTGGCTTTATTTTTTTTCAAAAAATACTTACATGCACATTGAAAAAAATAAATAAAATCATACCTCATTCTCATTGTCTAGAAGGAAACACCATTAAAGCTTCCTGTGCATTTAACAAGGCCTATAATATGTGCACAAACATCTGTCTATATGTACATGTATGTTTTCCATTTTCAAACAAATATTGGATTACATCCCTATATATTCTATAAATTGTTTTATTACCAAAAAATATATCATCAAAAACTGTCCATACCAGTCAATAAAATATACTTTATTCCTTTAAAAATATTTAGAGTAATCAATAATATGGAGGTACCATAATTACTTTTATCAATTCCCTATTTATGAATATTTACATTCTCTCTAGGTGTTTGTTCTAGGAAAATTCCAAACACTTTTTTTTTAACCTTTACATATACAAGTATAGATTCCTAAAGTGGAATTGCTAGATTAAAGAGTAAACACATTTTATTTCATTTTAATTTTTTTAAGGTTGGAATTGCTTTTATTGGGGGCGGATGCCACAAGGCCCTGCCCATGGTCAGGTTAGTGTTCTGCCCTTGCAGAGGTTCCGGCAGCCTGACACCTCCACCTGCCACCTGCCCGGGTTAGTGGAACATGCAAAGCTCAGAGGGTAGAGGCAGGGGTGGCGCTGCTGAGGCCAGGGCTGGGTGGAACGGGAGAGTCAGCACAGACCCCGGCCAGTGTCCCTGGGCTCAGTGGGGGCTGGGGCTCCCTGGGAGAGAGATGGGCAGGCAGCACCCAGGTGGGGCTCCACAAGCTCAAGGGGCCCTTGGGCCAACCAGGAGGATAGGTCTGCCGCTCCCAGCCATGCAAGCTGGAACATATGTCTCCCGCCTGGGTCTGGGTCCATGGGGCCTGGGTTAAGGTGGACACAGAAGGCACTTACTAGAGGAGCAGAGGCTGGAAGGCTGAAGCCAGAGGCCAGGGGTCTCAGGAGTGAGTGTGGGGGTACGAGCTGCAAAGCAGAGATCAGACAATGCTGTGGGATTCGGCCCACATGGCCTTGACATCAGATATGGGCCTTGTCTTCCCATGGGGAAGGGAAAGAGTAACCACATTTTAAATGTTGACAAGAATTGCTAAATTATTCTCAAAGAATCATACTGTCTTAGTCCATTCGTGTTGCTATAAAGGAATACCCAAGACTGGGTAATTTGGTGATTTATTTTAGAGAGACGTTTATTTGGCTCATAGTTCTTCAAGCTGTGCAAGAAGTATGGCATGAGCATGTGCAACTGATAAGGAGCTCAGGCTGCTTCCACTGGTGGCAGAAGGTAAAGGGGAGATTGCATGTGCAGAGACCACATGGCAAGAGAGGAAGTAAGAGAGAGAGGGGCGGAGGTATCAGGCTCCTTTTAACAACCTACTCTTATGGGAACGAATAGAGCAAGAATTCATCCAGGGAAGGAAGTCATCTGTTCATGAAGGATTCACCCCTGTATCAGTCTGTTTTTACACTGCTGATAAAGACATACCCAAGACTGGAAAGAAAAGGAGGTTTAATTTGATGTACAGTTCCACATGGCTGGGGAGGTCTCTCATAATCATGATGGAGGGCAAAAGGCACTTCTTACATGGCGGCAGCAAGAGAGAAATGAGGAAGAAGCAAAAGTGGAAACCCCTGATAAACCCTTCAGATCTCGTAAGACTTGCTATTATGAAAATAGCATGGTAAGACCAGCCCCCGTGATTCAGTTACCTCCCCCTGAGTCTGTCCCACAATACATGGGAATTCTGGGAGATACATTTCAAGCTGAGATTTGAGTGGGGACATAGCCAAACCACATCAACCCCCATGACGCAAACACCTCCCATTAGCTCCTATCTCCAAAATTGGGGATCACATTTCAACATGATTTTTTTGGGGGGAGACAAACAACCAAACTATAGCATATACCAAAGTCCACTTCCCTTAATAGTAAAGTGGTCCTTTCACCGACTATCATCACAATTTTTTTTCTTTTAAAATAAAACTTTCTTTTTTAAATGTTATTATTGGTACTTGTATTATCTCTATGAATTGTCAGTTCTTATGTTTTGCCCATTTAAAACAACTGATCATCTGTGTTATTGAGATTGATTTGCAATATCGCTAAGAATATTTTTCTGGGGAGTGTGAGTTGTGTATATTTTATTCCAGTTTCTTCTTGATGTTTTGGTTAGAGTGTCTTTCACTGTAAAGAAGTATTCATTTTTCACTTTTTTAGGGGTTGAAATTTTTAATCTATCCTAACTCCTAATTAATTTGTTTGTTAATTTTATGTGATGAAAAATATAATTTTAGGCTGAGCATGGTGACTCCTGCCTGCAATCCCAGCACTTTGGGAAGCCGAGGTGGGTGGATCGCTTGAACCCAGGAATTTGAGATCAGCCTGGACAACATGCCAAAACCCCATCTCTACAAAAAATATAAAAATAGCCAGGCGTGGTGGCACATGCTTGCCTATAGTTTCATCTGCTCGGGATGCAGAGGCAGAAGAATGACTTGAGCCTGGAAGGCAGAGACTGCAGTGACCCAAGGTCCTGCCACTGCACTGCAGCCTGGACAACAGAGCCAGACCCCATCTCAAAAGCTGAAAACGAATGAACGAATGAATGATTGATAGATAGATAGATAGATAGATAGATGATAGATTTATGTATAGCTTAAAATATTTTATGTAAGATATAAAATAGATATATATTTCTCTCCCACAATTCATTGGGATTAAACCATTTACAGAATTGGCCCAAAGCCATTTACTGAATAATTCGCCATCTTTCCACCAACTTGAAATGTCACCTTTATCATATGGAAGGACTCATTCTAGAATCCATTCTTATGCCATTATCACAGTGTTTTAAATTGTGTACCTTGGCAGCATTATTTGACCTTTTTAAGCTATATATCTTTTGCTTAATCTTTTTAAAAATCTATTTGTCTCTACTTTTTCAAATACTTGTACTTCAATTCTCTTTGGTATTGTTTACCTTAGCTAATAAGGTAGAACTTCCAGAACCATATTAAGCAACAGTGCTGACAAGAAATATCTGTGCCTTTTTCCTAACTCTAATTGAACAGTTTCTAATGACTCACTGCTAAGTATGATGTTTGCTATTTCAAATGGCCACTCTCTTTCTCTGTCTCACAGCCCCCTCAACATCTTTCCAGACTTTTTGGTATCCTGACCCCTGACTATGTTTCTGGGAATATGACCCCATTTTCAGTCAATCTTACTATCTAGATGAGCACATGACTCAAGCCCACCTACCAAAAAAGCTTCCCCAGAATTTTTCAGCTGACCTTGCAGGGGAAATTATCTATAGCTTCTCAAGTAACAACGCTAGAGGTGTGCGAATCTGAGGTTGCTGGCAGCCATGCTTCACGCCATCTTGTTTCATGCTATATGGCAAATCCTTACATTAAATAGGAAAAACTAAGGCTTACCACAGAGATAAGATGGGGGGTGGGAAGAGAGAGAGAGAGGAGAGAGAGGAGAGAGAGAGAGAGAGAGAGAGAGAGAGGCTGTATTTGTCTCTTGAGCCAACAGGTCTTTTCAGAACTTCACTTCAGGGAATCATTTTTACCTGATTAAAGTGTTTCTCTACTGTTTTCTGAATTTTTTCCTTCAGTTTTGTCTCTCAAATATTGTTTCCCATTTCCTAGAACTCTTTCATCTGCAGTATTTGCCTTTTCACACATCTATTCTAATCATAATCTGGCCTAGTAATCCTTAATCTTACCAGGATATGCGTATTTCTGATGCCAGAGAAATATCTCTATAAACTCGATTGTTTTTATAAACTCTAGCTGGAATACCTGTTGCCTGTTGGAGCCCTCAGTAACAGAATTACAAATTTTTCATTCCAAAATCTCCCTTAAATTTCACTGACCCCATCCTGTCATTGAAATCTCAAAGCACATAGAGTGGTTAACTCTCATATTTATCTGTCCTGGGTTTGAGCCTGGACCTTCACCTGCCAGACACCTCCATCCCCCCTCTAACCAGGTGGATGTATTTTTCTTATCACCTCTACCATCCTTGGAAACTTTGGGTAAGTACTTTAATTTGGTTCAGTTCATCCACCAGTAAAATGAGATCATAATAACTGCATTAAACTTTTGAGACGACAAAGAAATGAGATTATATATAAAGCATGCAGTGCAATCCCTGGTGCATAGTTAACATCATAAATAGTTATTATTACCATTATCCATCAAAGGAGTGTTTTTTAATTATAACTGAACATCATAATCACCTGGGGAACTTTAAAAATTACAAAATTCTCTCTCCACATCTCCCTAGAGTTGGGGCCTTGGTATCCACAGTGTTAGAAAGTCTCATAGTTGACTGTAATAAGCAGCTGGGTTGTGCGAAAATTCCTGAGTCAACCATTTCCATCTTTTTGAAGATCCAACTTCCAGAAAGATCTTTCTCTTATTAAGCTAAATGTATTTATTTATTTATTTATTTATTTTGGCCCCAAGCAGGAGAAAGACAATTAAATAATCTTTTTTTTTTTTTTTTGAGGTCCTTCAGACACATGCCAACAGCTATTAGCTTTCCCTCTATGTCTTTTCTCCTCTTGGCTAAATATCCTCAGTTTCTTCAACCGCTCTTCTGTAACATGGTTTTAAGTCCTTTCATCTTTCTAGCATGCTGCACTTTCATGCTTTGACCAAAATGCAGCCTCCAGATTTCTTCTGATTAGTCTCAAACAGGGAGGGAGAAGGGTTCTATCACTGCCCTAAGGTGGCATTTGGTTTGTTGATGTTGAGGAGTTGGAGCAAGTTGCTTTTAACCACTTTTGATTCATATTGTTCTTAATGTCACCTAAAACTCCCCTATTATCATCTACAAAACGATCCTCATCTCTTTCTTGGCTCCATCTTGCTAAACTGAGTAGTCGCGCTTTTAGATTCATGAGTAAGATCTGATATTCATCTCACTTACATATCCTTTTGTTACATTCCATTTTTTCCATCTGCCTCTTAGACTTTATTTGAATCGCAAGTCAAACATTCAATTTAATTACTACAATTCTACAGCATTGTACCATCAATATTGGTAACAATATTGAACGGGATAGTAATTAGAGTAGAACATACTGGCAACCACTAGAAAATACCCTATCTTTTGTTGTTGTTGCTGTATACGTGTCATTAAACTAAGAGACAGACTTTGAGTTAATGTATCTGGTTCCAATTCTAGCCTCTCCATTTGTTAATTGCCTAATTTGGGGAATGTTAAGTTTCCTATACCCCGGTGACATCACCTATAAAATGAAAATACAATAAAATGGGAATAAAGTAATAATAGTACCTGACTCCTGGGGTTGTTGTGAGGATTCAAGGAGTTATTTACGTAAAGCAGGAAAACACAGCTGGTTATTAGTAAAGTCAGACAATGTTGGTTGAGGCATGTGTTTAGATTCAGCTTGTGCTACCACTTACCATTTAGAAGGTTTTTCAGCATAAGAAAGTTGTCTACCATCTCTGAACCACAATATGCCCCCTGTGAAATGATAGTCATACCAACTTCACAGAGTTATTGTGAGGATTTACATAGGATGGTGCATGTAAAGCATTTAGCACAGTAGCTAGTACATAGGAATTCACAAAATGAAGTGTAGCATTGTTGCTGTTATTGTTACTATTATTATCATTTAGTTCTTTTTTTCCCCTGTGCATGGTTCTTTCCACTATTTTATATCATTCAGGCTCCACTTTTCTTTTCTTTTTTTTTTTTTTTTTTTGAGGTGGAGTCTCGCTCTGTCACCCAGGCTGGAGTGCAGTGGCCAGATCTCGGCTCACTGCAAGCTCCGCCTCCCGGGTTCACGCCATTCTCCTGCCTCAGCCTCCCGAGTAGCTGGGACTACAGGCGCCCGCCACCTCGCCCGGCTAGTTTTTTGTAATTTTTAGTAGAGACGGGGTTTCACCATGTTAGCCAGGATGGTCTCGATCTCCTGACCTCGTGATCCGCCCGTCTCGGCCTCCCAAAGTGCTGGGATTACAGGCTTGAGCCACCGCGACCGGCCAGGCTCCACTTTTCAAAACTGAACATTTGGCCATTAGTGCCTAAATAAATCTTTGCTGTTTTAAAAGAAATAAAGTAATGGTGTAATATCTTCCAATTTTCATAGCTTTCTTTACAATGGACTTTTTAACATACTACTTGGGATAACATTTCAAAGAGTTAATAAATCTTTGAAGCCTTTTATTTTTCAAGTTGTATTTCATGTGTCTTTTATTACATATAGAAAATTCTACTATGACTGCAGAACAGTGATGCTGTGAATTCTGCAGTTCTTGAATTGCCCTTGAAATAAGTTTAAGTCTCCTTGCATTTTTATTGCAGTCTTCTCAAATCAGAAAAAAAAAAAAATCAGTGGATTAGAGGACCCTTACCACAACTTCTTATTGACACTTTATCTGAGTGCATATGAGTTATCACACAAATCTCCACTAAACACAAATGAAAGTTCTGAAATGGGGAAATAATGGTTGATGTATTCAATTGTTTGCTGGGATGTGCTTCCCTGAGGCTTGCCAGGCAGGTGGAGAGGAAAAGGATAATGTGTCCGTGCTCCCAGCAGCCATGCCTCATACCTCTGCTTGCTCATTCTCATCTCTGCTCATGTGGCTAGACCCCCATCTGCAGATCCCTTAGATTCTATTATCTTCTCAATCATTATTTCCTTGGCTCCTGACTCAAGCTTGCTCGTTATCCTTCTGCTGCAGGGCTCTGTAGACTCTGACCTCAGAAGTCTTTCTCTCTCTTCGGTATTTTCTCACAGATAACCCTATGAATCTGCAATCTTGTTCCCTCATCTCTCTTCCCATGCCCTGATCCCAGAAGAACTAGCCCAGATACAGGTAATCTTGAATTCTGTGTACTTTGAGGTTGGCTATCGCCTTGAGAACTTGGTAGAAATACAGACAATGGATATCCCAATTCATTAGGTCTTGGGGATATAGAAATCTGTATAATTATAAAGCTTCCCAGTTAATCCTGATGTAGACTCAAGTTTGAAATCTATATTTTACATATAATTACGATATCAGTTTTCCTAAATTATGGTTCAGAAAATGCCAAGTTCCTTCTCAAAATACTTTAATATTTCTTCAATGTGTGTAAATTAAAATCAAAGTTCCAACTTGGTAGGTAGGGTCACCATAATTTGGCCTCAACAAATGCTATTTGCCTTTCTTTCCATTACTCCCCTGTACATATGTACCATAAACTCGAGCCAAATACTGCCCAAGGTATTCCAGAGGCTTGCCAGGCTCCAGGACTTAACAGACGCTTTGCCTTCTACCTGGAACACTCTCCTCCTACCTCTAGCAGCTGTTGAAAACTCTCTCCATCTTTTAAGAGTCAATTCAGACTCTGCATTGCAGTCTTGTATAACCTTGATCCCTCACTTTTACCTCCAAATAGAAAGTTTATTTATTCAATCAAAAAGTATTTATTGAGAAGCGATCATATGCCTGGTGATAATGAAAGCACTGATGATACAGTGTCTCATAAAACTGAGCTTCCATGTAGCTTACAGTCTAGCAGATATATGCCTTTAAAGCCTTCTAGCACTTGGTTTGTGCATTTCTTATAATACTGACCTTGTATAATAGTTACTTGTGTGCATGTCCTGTATTCTCTCTTAGACTGTAAGTTCATCTCTATGTGCCCTGCAGCATCTGCCTTGGGGTTATACACATGACTGGTCCTCATCAAAGTGTTATTGGAGTGAATTGAATTCCTCCACAGGGATGAACACAAAATAGATGCTCAACACTGATTGACATTAGGCACTTCAACTACTGCAGATTGTTCTCTGCAATAGAAAATATGTTTTATGGATACCAAAGCAGAACAAAACAAGAAAAATATTGCTAAATTTCCAAAAATAAATGTGTTTTCCTCAAAGTGTCCTTAATATTAGGATCTGAAACTAGAATACTTTGCAATACACTTCAGAGGAAGGTAGTGAAATAATTACAAACCTTTGTATGATTTATCAGCCACATTGGTGAACTGAGATAAGAGAATATGCCCAAGGTGCACCATGTCAGCTGATTTCTCAGGAAAAAAAGCTCAAGAGTTTTCTGTCTTGAAAACCTCAAGATACGCAAACCCAAGAAGAAACAATAGTAATAAAAAAGCCTTGGAAGTATGTGACTGGCCTCTAAATTCTGCAATAAATGTGCTTTGTTGAACATTAGTGTCAGCATATCATAACGTCCGCTCATTTGATGTGGCGTAACTCCCGTAAGTCTTTTTAAAATGTCAAAATACAGGCTATAGTACTTTTTTTTTCCTATGGAGGAAATAGGAAATAGTAATAAATTTCTCTACCACATGTAGGCTGCTGGACAGGTCTGTTTCTAGGCTCCCAGGCTGATTGTCAAGCAGTTGTACCTCCGAGGAACATGAAATGTCATTCCATGGGCATCTAGTGATTGGTCCCCTGGCTTTGCTAAAAGGGAAAAAGGCAAAGTTCCCAGCAACAAGCAGGGAATGGAGGGCAGGGAAAACCTGATGGAACGCCTCTGCTCTACAAAGGGCTCTGCCTACATGGTGCTTCTGTGCCTAGCATTGTGTTGGGCAAATAGTAGATGCCCTGTAAATACTTGCTGACAGGTGGATGTTGAATGAATCCTAGCTTCTTACTGATAGAATGTACATAGGCTGTGTCAGATGCTGAAAGGCTACTGTATAAACTTCTGGAGCTTGTCCATAGGAGTATCCAAGTGATGGAGCTTCCAAAGAAGTCCAGAGAAACATGTTCCAATATATATCGCCAACGTTGCTTCTTTAATCTTTTTAGAAAGACTCTATCATTCTAGCAATAGTGTCTCTAGGGCAGGGTATACAACTCATACATCTTATGGATCCTCCATAGCCCCTATGAACTTCTGAGCATGCTTATTCTATGTTTCTTGCCTTATTAGGAGTGGGAAGCACACAGGCAAGAGGAATCTTTGATGTCAATCCCCATGGCAAACCCACAAACCTCAGGAGGCTTGGGCCTCCAATGGGGCCCTGGAACAAGGCTGCTCCTTCTGTTCCTCTTCCCGCCTTCTTCTCCTCCTTCTCTGTACAGGTTTACACATCGACGATCACTGATAAAGTGTGGAAACCATGCCCAGTGGATAATAGAAACTAAACACACATGAGCATTCTTTCCCTTTCTTCTCATAATAGGTTGACTTTCTCTTCCATGGGTCCTCTTCCTGCATGATGCTGTTTTGGGCTGGCTTCTCTAATGTTTCTTGAAGGCATAGAAGAACACCTTTTTCCACCTTATTCACCTTCTTTACCCTTTAAAATAACAAACAGGGAAAGTTTAATTTTTTTCTCAAAGACTTCATGTTTCAGTCAAAGAGAAGTCTGAATCTGAGAATATTCAAATGATTCCTTCAGGGTTGGAATGCTCAGTGACATTCAAAGTCACATAACACTCTCTGAGAACAGATGTCTCTTTGAGATAGTCCCAAGTACATTCTACTGTGATTGTCAGCAAGAATACAAACCTTTCCATCAATCCTGAAGAACTCCCTACTCGAAACTGGTATCCCAAGACAAAACCTCAAAGGGGTCTATTTTCTCATCCGACACTCAGTGCCTCAACTCTTACCTAATGAGATGATATATTCAACATGCATCATGCATCAAGTTAGGGAAATGGCTCTCCAGATTTATCAAGGCTTAACAAGGTTAGTGTCACTTTGTGAAAAGACCTTTGGCTTAAAGGAAAGACCATGCTTGGGTTTCAGCTCTGACTAGTCATTTATTGACTATATGACTAGGGGCCAGGCATGGTGGATCATGCCTGTACTCCAAGCACTTTGGGAGGCCAAGGCAGATGGATCACTTGCGGTAAGAAGTTTGAGACCATCCTGGCTAACATGGTGAAACTCCCGTCTCTACTAAAAATACAAAAATTAGCCAGGTGTGGTGGTGCTCACCTGTAGTTCCAGCTACTCGGGAGACTGAGGCAGAAGAATCGCTTGAACCCAGGAGGCGGAGATTGCAGTGAGCTGAGATCATGCCACTGCACTCCAGCCTGGGTGACAGAGTGAGACTCTGTCTGAAAAAACACAACAAAACAAAACAAAACAACAAACAGCTATATGACTTAGGGCTAGTTAATTTACCTGTGTCTAACCCACTTTCTTCAGAGTGAACATGTGTACTACCAATTCTGTATCCTCTGAGGATTTTATGGGTTAATATATATGAAAATGCTTTGAAATGCTGCCCAATTGTAAGGCAATGATTATACTCTGATATTCACAGAGATAAAGCAAATAGTCCTCTAACAGCTGAACTCTTTCAAGTCATTCATTCATTCATTTAATCAACAAATGTATGTTGAATGCCTCTCATGTGCCAGGCACTGTTCTTGGTATTGAGGATGGAGAAGTAAACAAAACAAAGCCGTTTTTCTCATGAAGTTTACATGCTAGTGGGAAGACAAACAATAAGTGATATGAAGCACAGTAAAGCAGTACTGGGAACAGAACATGATTTGGGTGGGAAAGCATCACATTACCCATAGGGTGGGCAGGGAAGGGTTCTCTGATACAGCAACATTTGGGCAGACCCCTGAAGAAAACAAAGGATAAAGCCAGGAAAACATCTGAATAAGCATCATTTTACATGAAAAGGCCCCAAGAAGGGAGTGCACTCAAGGCCTTCAAGGTACAAGCAGGAGGTTGGTATGGCAGGAGCCCATTGGGGAGGATCAGAGTGGTTGGGGAAATAGTCTGAGTGGTGGTAGAGGACCAGGAATTGGGCTCTGGAATTGTTCTGGGTGTGATGAAAAAGTATTGGAGACCTTTAAAGACAGGAAAAACATCTCCTGAATTTCGAGATAGAGTCTCGCTCTGTCGCCCAGGCTAGAGTGCAATGGCACGATCTCGGTTCACTGCAAGCTCCACCTCACGGGTTCACGCCATTCTCCTGCCTCAGCCTCCCGAGTAGCTGGGACTACAGGCACCCGCCACCACGCCCAGCTAATTTGTTTTTGTTTTGTTTTGTTTTGGTATTTTTTTGTATTTTTAGTAGAGATGGGATTTCACCGTGTTAGCCAGGACGGTCTCAATCTCCTGACCTCGTGATCTGCCCACCTCGGCCTCCCAAAGTGCTGGGATTACAGGCGTGACTGAATTTCTTTTTAAAAAGAAACCCTCAACTGAAGGGTTGATCATAGAAAGGAAGAGATAGAAGCAGAGAGACCAGTGAGAAGCATTTTGCAGTAATGCCAGCAAGAATTTATAATGACTTGGATTGGGGAGTTGGTGGAGGCAGTGATTCTGAATATATTTTTAAGGTAGAGCCAGTAGGATTGCTGAAGTATCTGGTGTAAGGTGCAGAAAATAAAATGAGTAAGGAATGATTTCAAGTAAAGAGCAGGTTTTATTTTGGCAAGGGGAATGGGGAGAGGGGGAATCAAAGAGATCAAACTAAGCTCCTAATATATTTGACATAATTCCTGACCTCGGAAGAACTCACATTCATATGGGTAAGCAAAACTCAAATGAGGGGTGGGAAAAGTTAAACAATATTTAGCTGAGAATTAATTTGAAATCTCTCTGTTTAAAAAATTTGTAACATTTTTTCAAGGAAAAAATAAAATGGTGTTATTTAGTGAAATTATCTCTAGATAATTCATTTAGGCTGTGGTTAAAATCCCCAAGCTGCTGTAATTGTGCAATTGAGAACCAATTGACCACAGTAGCCACAACAATATAATACAAAACTATACATTTCCTAACCAAATTTAGTTTGATAGACCTGTGTTCCAATCATGGCTCCATTACCTATTAGCAGTGTGGCCTTGAGCAAGTTCCTTATGTGCTCCAAGCTTAGTTCCCTCTTCATTAAACCCTGGATGATAATGCCATCTAGCTCATCTTCAAGATGAGCACAGGTGATGCACAGGTGATATTATATTGAGCACATAACTCTCAATAATTGGTTGCTGCTGTTGTTCCCTCCTCTGTAAGGGTCCCCTATGTGCATAACACATCTGCCACACTCATTGGGACTCTTACTATTCAGTGTATTCTTTTCACAGAGATATCTGGTCTCTGCCACAAACTACTCAACAGAATCATTTTTATATCCTTCATATTCTCTGACTGTCTGGTGCTGTGCTGAGTGCTAGCAGGAGTGGCAGATGTGTTTGGTACTTGATAGGCAGCAATGGGGCATGAGACGCTCTGTTAAGTAGCATGCAGCAATACATTACAGGAGCATTTGCTGATTGACCGGCAGCAAAGCAGTATGGGGTGGAATGCTACCTGAATTGTAAAGGTGGTGAAGAATGATGAGGACCTCACAGCTGCACTCATTCTCACTGTACTAGTTTGGAAGGGCTGCCATAACACAGTACCACAAACTAGGTGGCTTAAACAACAGAAAGTTATCATCTCCCAGTTCTGGAGGCTGCAAGTCCAAGATCAAGTGTCAGCAAAGTTTGTTCCTTCTAGGTGTCGTGAAACAAAGTATGTTTCGTGCCTCTTACCTAGTTTCTAGTGTTTTGCTGGCAACCTATGGCATTCCTTGGATTTTAAAAGCTTCTTTGCCTTCATTATGTTCTTTCTGTGTGTGTATCTTGTCCAAATTTCCTATTTGTTATAAGCACATCAGTCATATTGAATAAAGAGCGCACCCTACTCCAGTATGACCTCATCTTAACTAATTACATCTGCAACAAGCCTATTTTCAAATACAGTCACATTTTGAGGTCCTGGGGGCTAGGATTTCAACACATAAATTTTGGGGGAACACAAACCTACAACACACCCATGCCCTGCCATTCTGCCTGATTTTCATGTTGAGGACCTTGACTGTCTCCTGCTCTCCCCTTCCTTGTATTACACATTCAGTTTTCAAACTAGTATTTAATCAGCCCACACTCACAGGTCACATATGGCAGCTCTCTGTATTCTTAACACTGCTGACTTACAGGCCGTTTGCTCTGGAAAGGAATGAAATTTGCCACTTTGGGAACACTGCAGATTGCAAAAAACAAACAAAACAACTTATTTGAAGGACTGTTTGATGACCCCCTCATCACATCTCCACTCAAACTGTCTTTACTTGTGTCTTCTAACCTACTGGTTAGAAATTAGAATAAATGTTGTTTATGAAAAGCACATGTTCCAAAATGATCTGACATTTTGCAAAGCCAGCAACATTGTTTCTTTGGTCTTGTTTGGCAGCAAAATGGGTGCATTATATGGTAGGATGGTAAGATTTGTCACAGTGCTTAGGATCATAAATATATAACAGTTGTCTTGGCAAACTCTTTCCAAGAAAGAACTTCTCTCCTCCTCAAAGCTCAGCCCACCTACAGCACACAATTCTGCATGCTGACCATGCATGGCAATGATCGGCATAGGTGCTATGAGGCAAGGTTAATGAAGAAGAAAAGTTTTAATTCTAGGGCCATCTCCAAACCCGTTCCTCCTTCCCATTTATATTTTCAACATATGGTTAGGCTTTTTAGTGTTGCTTTAATGTTTTCTCTTGTATTTAATTATTTAAAGATTTAATAACAAACTGCAGAGAATCAATTGCACACAAGGGACACATTTCTTTGAATTCTTGCTCTTTTTTCTGCTATTGCATGAAAGTTAATTTAAGTCACTGAAAACTAAAAGCACAAAGCTAAAAAGGGAAAAAAGAGAACAACTTTAAGGCATTCAGGAAAGACTATCTGTAGGTGAAATCAAATTCTCAACAACATCTGATATGTATTTCTTATCAGCAATGGGCAGCAGTGATAACCAAGGAATGCCAAAACAAATAAATTTAATTCCATTTTGTACCTAATAATATAAAGCCAGAAGCTCACATATCAAAAATTTTCATTTTGTTTTATATTCCTTTTGTAATTGGTTCTAATGTTAGGGGCAAGGAAATAGAAGTATAAATATTGTTCTAATCCTAGTTACAGAAAAAGCTGTTTTTAAAATATCACTTAAGAATTTTAAATGGTTTGTTGCTTAATATTTTAGGGTATTCTTTTCCCATTTCTAACTACTATTCAGACAAACGTTTGTTTTCTTTCTCCTCAGTGTGCGGACAACCACAGGAAGACATTCATTCATCAACATATGGAACGTATGTGTTTTGAATGACCACCTCTGCTAGATAATTGTGCCAGGTACCAAGGATACCCTCAAAAGCAATAACAACCTGATCCTGCCTTCATTGACACTCACATCCACCCATGGGGAACAGATTTAACGAAAGAGCAATTGGAATTCATGTGCTCTGATGCGGGAAGTACAGGATACTATGGAAGCAGAGAGAAAGGGCACCTAACCCAGATTTTGAAGAAATGAGAAATGCTTCCTGGAAGATAAGACAACTACCCTAAGACCTGCAAAATCAATAGGAATATGACCTATGAAGTGAGAGAAGAAAGATAAATAATGGACATGAGGAAAACTCTACTATTTAGCCATTTTCTGTCTGTACACTTTAAATAAGAATTATAAATTAAGCAAGCATTTTACAAATTACTCCAGAAACTGCTCTTCTAAAGGCAAACTCCATTGAGTTTTTCTAGAAAAAAGGAGGCCTCCTGAATTCTCAACAAATGCCTGATAGTCTACCTGCTTGCTCCAGCTGACATAGTCAAGAGAAACCTAAGTCCACTTCTACAGACCATGGGGTTCCCTGAACAAAAACCTCTTAAATTCTTGGAATCCCAACTTTCAGAGTAGCCAACGAGTAGTCCAGAAAATGTCAGAGCAAAGCCAAGACATTTTTTTTTACTTCGAACTGAAGGTTCACATCTCTTGAAATTATTCTCGTGCGAGGTTCCTCACACCCTTACTTTTCATGTTCACACGTATTTAAAACGGTGATACTTATCTGAAAATCAAAATGCAATTTAGAAAATATGTACAAAAGAAGAATATAAGCCATCATGGATTTTTTTTCTAGGTTAGATAAAGTTCATTTCAGTTAACTTTCTGGTTTCAAGAAATATATATTTATTAAATATATAGTTAGAAATTTTTTAAACAGTGGGCAAATAAAGCTTGCTCGCTCTTTCTTTCTTTCTTTCTTTCTTTCTCTCTCTCTTTCTTTCACAGAGCCTCGCTCTGTCACCAGGCTGGAGTGCAGTGGCATGATCTCAGCTCACTGCAACCTCCGCCTCCCAGGTACAAGCAATTCTCCTGCCTCAGCCTCCCAGGTAGCTGGGACTACAGGCGCACACCACCACGCCCAGCTAATTTTTGTATTTTTAGTAGAGACGGGGTTTCACCATGTTGGCCAGGATGGTCTCAATCTCTTGACTATATCATCTACCTGCCTCAGCCTCCCAAAGTGCTGGGATTACAGGCATGAGCCACCACGCCCAGTCTAAAGCTTTATTTTTTAATACTCAATGATGTTCCTCCAGGACTTCATTATAATACACCCATTTTGCTGCCAAACAAGACCAAAGAAACAATGTTGTTGGCTTTGCAAAATATCAGATCATTTTGGAACATGTGCTTTTCATAAACAACATTTATTCTAAAAGAATTTTTTGGTGCACCTACTATGTGCCAGGACTTCTTCTAAGAGCATAAAGCTGTAAACAAAAAGACCAAAACAAAACAAAGAGAAAAGCTTATATTTTAGTTGGGGGAGATAAAAAATAAATAAAGCAAATTATGTAATATATTAGAAGGTGATAAGAACTGTAGAGAGAAATAAAGCATGTAAAGGAATGGAGGGCTGGGCTAAGGTTGTTATTTTAAACAAGATGATTGGAAGGTAACACTTAAGTAATGACTTGAAGGAAGAGGAGGAGCAAGCCATGTATTTATCTGCAGGAGTGCTGTTACAGCAGAAGAGATGCTTAACGGAAAGGCCCTGAGCTGGCATGTTCATGAAACTCCAGGTTCAGTGGCCTGGGTGGAATGAACAAGAGTGATAGGGGCCGATTATGGCCACATAGGCCATGGAAGGACATTCCAGCTTTAAAGAGAGAAGACCTTGCAGGGTTCGGAGTGGAGGAGTGACATGCTCTGACCTCATTCTGGCTGCTGTGTTGAGAATACACCACAGAGTAATGAGGGTGGACACAGACCAATGAGGAGGCTACTGCAGTGAGTCAGGCTAGAGATGCTGGGGACCTGGGCCAGCATGAAAGCAGTTGAGGTAATGCCCGTAGGTCAGATTTAGGATGGATTAAAAGGCAGACCCAGTAGCCTTTGCCCATAGTTTGAAGGTAGAGTGTAAGAGGAAAAGAGAAAGCGGGTTACTCCTAAGTTTTTGGCCTGAGCAACTGGAAGGGGCAAGTTACATTTAACTGAGCTGGATGATGTCAGATAAGGCAGATTTGGGCACATTTTTCTTGGAAGAACAGAAAACATGGCAGTACGCTTTATTCATATCTCCTTAAAGCTATGCTATAGATTTTTAAATTCTCAAATGTAAACTTGGTGCTGGTATAAATTGCTATAGATTAAGAGTTCCAACAGCCTATTTTATCTGGAAAGCATTTACTGGCAGATTTACCTGCATGGAAAAGTAAAAATAAATACATAAATAAAAATGTATCTCCCTTGACCAAAAAAAAAAGGGGGGTGGGATTTACTCTTTATTCATGAATGCTGCACTTCGTACAATTTGCCATTGACACTTCTGGCTCGGTTGAAATACAGATGTTTTTCTAAACCTATTAATTTCCCTCATCTCTTCTTTTGACATGCATGGATATTGTTAAAGTTTACTGAAGGCTTCAATCTAGCCAAGGCTTAGCCCAGACCTGAAATTCAAAGCAGAAGTATTATATCGCTGGCCCCATCTTTTCCTTTGACCTCAATTTTACCGTTTTCAGCTCCCAGTAATTCTACACTTTCCTTGAAAAATAAATCTAAGGGACACAAACTCATTTACAATCTTTTTCTCTAATTCCCTTCCTTGGTAACTCATTTCATGTTTATTACTCTCTTTGAGTGAAATAGCTCCGCCTGAACTATCCATTTACTTTCATTTTGCAGAATGTTAAAATACCTTCTTCTTTTAGTCCCATATTAGGTTCATTTCACCAAACTGTCTCATAAATCTGAAAACCAGTATCAACATGATCTTCATCACCATGAAATGACACAGGTGAACACGAAGTTGATATGTTCTATGATTTACTATAGGACAGCATCAGAAACAAACTGCAAGGAAGCACAATATAACAAAAATCATCTTAAAAATTCCACCCAAGGAATGAGTTGCCTGATGAATCATTGCATTCTCTATCTTTTAAGAGATGAGGTAGCAAGAAGAGTATTAAAGAAAGGATCTTGGTGTTAAATAGGGGGTTAAATTATAAATTATTACTAAATTCGCTTTATCAATAATATACTTTTTATTTTCCTTACAGGGTCACAGAAAGATCATTTGAGATATACATAAAGGGTATATACCAGAACCTGGCTCAAAATATATTTCATAATTGGTAGTTGACTAGTAATAGAAGTAGCAGCAGAAGTAGTAAGAGTTGTTAGGAAAAAAAGAGAGAAAAGAAAGCACAGAAAAGTAAACAAAAAATTTAAATATCCTGTAATATGTCCACCCAAACAAAAACACTTCATATTTTTGACATTTTCATTGAGATGGATAGATGAATGGATGGCTGAGAAAGAGGGAGGGAGAGAAGAAAAAAAGGAAGGCAGAAGGAAAGGAACAAAGAAGTAAAGGAAAATGAAAGAAGGAAGGGAGGAAAGAAGAAAAGGAATAAAGGAAGGAAGGAAGGAAGGAAAGGAGGGAGGCAGCGAACAAGGGAGGGAGGGAAACCATACATTGTTTTGTTGAGTTGAAATATCTGACTTCCACATTTCATGATAGTCTTAGAACTTTTGAATCCCATCTGAATCTGCTGTTACATCACTTCTCTTTTCCCTTGTTTTGTTTGAATTCTATTTGTTTGTTTTGATCTCTATTCCATTTCTCTCTGCTTACATATAATAATTTTTTCTTATATGTTCTTTGCTTATTGTTTGCTTATTTGTAACTTCTTGAGTTCATTATTAGTTATTTTTTGTCAATAAATACTGTTATATTTAAGCCTAAACTTTTCTTTTTCTGTATCTCACTCATTTTGATATGTGATGTTAGCATTTCATTTATTTCAGAATTCTTTATAGTTATAGTTTTATTTTTATCTTGATCCATAGAGATATCCATAAGAACTTTATAATTCTAAAATACATAGGATTTGTATACATCACTATTTTAATACCCTTTTTTATTTTTAGAAACTGAATCTTATTTAAATCTACTTTTAGAAATTATTGTGATTTCTTTTTTTATTTATTTTTTATTATACTTTAAGTTCTGGGATACATTCGCAGAACGTGCAGGTTTGTCACATAGGTATACGGTGCTGTGGTGGTTTGTTGCACCCATCAACCCATCATCTACACTAGGCATTTCTCCTAATGCTATCTCTCGCCTAGCCCCCCCCCCAACAGCCCTAGTGTGTGATGTACCCCTCCCTGTGTCCATGTGTTCTTATTGTTCAACTCCCACTTATGAGTGAGAACATGCGGTGTTTGGTTTTCTGTTCTTGTGTTAGTTTGCTGAGAATGATGGTTTCCAGCTTCATCCATGTCCCTGCAAAGGACATAAACTCATCCCTTTATATGGCTGCATAGTATTCCCTGTTGTATATGTGCCACATTTTCTTTATCCAGTCTATCATTGGTTGGTTGTGATTTCTTTGTGAGGTAGTACATAATTGATTCCGTGAGGCCTTGGGCTAAAAAATATGTTTTCATTTTTTGTCCACAAAATTTTATATGTATCTCAGAAATCCTTATGTTTACTTTGGTTTTATTTGCTTGATCCATTTATGAGCAATATATGTTAGACGTCTATCAGCTTTATTTACTTTCCTTTTATTTATAACAGGTTTGCTTTGCATGTTTCATTTCTATTTTTTATGAACATAAAAGTTCATTATGGTTATATCTTCTTCAAGAATTGGACCTTACATTATTAGAATAGATTGTACATTATTAGAAAAGTATTAAACATTGTCTTGTTTAATACTTTTTACCTTAAATTCTATCTTATTTGATATTCATGTCAATTAAATTCTCTGGGAGCATTTGCTTTAGATCCTATTTTCATTTTCTTTGTCATTTTGGGTTTTACTTTTTTTAAGCTCTATCTGATGACATTCGTCTTTTAAGAGAGAAATTTAACACATTCTCAAATATTTTGCCTGAAGATGTTGGGTCTGATTCTGCCCATCAGCATTTGTTTTCTGTTCCCCATGCTGTTGCTACTCTTTCTCCTTCTTCTTCCATTCCTCACTATTGCCTTACTTTCCACTCTAGTAAATAAGAGTTGTACCTCTAATTTCAATCCTATCAATATTATTCTCGAAATTATTATAAATCTACTTGAAAGGTATTTTTGCATATAAGTTGGAAATTTAACAATATCCACCTTTGTTTAAAATCTTCCTACGTTCAGGTTTTGGTATAATAAAATGGAATTTAACCTATGTATTAACTTACAAATCACCTTTTTAATATCAATAATTCTTACTGAAGAGTTGCATTAAATGTTATAGCCACATTAATAATTATTTAGAATTAACTATAAGCTTCGCTGGCTTATTTATTCACCACTTTTCCCTTGTACCCCAGGCTATTCCATTTTCTATTGGTTTTTCATTTTTGTATAATAGAAATTATAAAAGTAAATTTTTCAAAAAAGAAATCAGTGATAAATTTTGAAGATTCTCATTTTGCCTTAGCACTTAAATGATGTTAGTAGGTATATAGAGTTTCCAGTATGAAACCATTTTCCTTCAGAATGTTATAGATTTTATCTCATTAACTTTTTGCATTTTGCCAGAGTCTGATTCTTGCTTTTTGTAAGTTTTTCTCTTTTATAGGACTTTCTGTTTACTTTTGCTCAGAAGCTTCACAAACATGTCCTGAGGTATACATCTTCTTCTTCGTTTTAATTTTCTTCCTTCTCTGTCAACTATTTATTAATATTGGAAGATTTTACTTCTATTTCTTTTCCTTGCTCACTTATCCTCCCTCTTCTCTTCTACTTTTACTGATGTTAGCCATTAGGTACCTCAGACACATCCTTCATATCTCAACCAAAGCGGCAGCCATTTTCTCCCACAGCTCAGAAGGAGGTGGGCCTCACAGAAGCCCTCCCTGCCAGGAATGAGAGAATGTGAGCAAAAGGAAAGTTTGCCTTCTGAGCCAGGGAGCTCTTGTCCATTGCCTTATTCTACTTCTTTCCCTGGAATCAATGTCCATGCTGGATTTCCACGCGCATCGATTGCTCCATTTGTTTAAAGAATTGTGTCTATGTCTTTAAACTGCAGCACATGCTGACTCAGCCACTTTGACAATGGAGACTGGAGCAGCTGGTACCATAGGCCTTTTAATAATCAGCACGCCGACCATCTTTGGCTTATTTCTACTTGAAGTTTTGAGTCTCTGATCTGGGACATCTTTCTGAATTCAGCTAAAAAAAAAAAAAAAAAAAAAACCTCACTTTTTTTTTTTTTTTCTTTTTTTGAGACGGAGTCTCGCTCATTTGCCCAGGCTGGAGTGCAGTGGCACAATCTCGGCTCACTGCAAGCTCTGCCTCCCAGGTTCACGCCATTCTCCTGCCTCAGCCTCCCGAGTGGCCGGGACTACAGGCGCCCGCCACCACGCCCAGCTCATTTTTTAATTTTCAGTAGAGACGGGGTTTCACTGTGTTGGCCAGTATAGTCTAGATCTCCTGACCTCATGATCCGCCCACCTCAACCTCCCAAAGTGCTGGGATAAAAATTCACTCCTGAATGGTACCCGTTTTCACTTCTATGAGTCACAGGCAGTCCTCTATGAATCCAAGTCCATCTGCTCTGTGTCTTCCAGAAGTTCCTTAGCATATCTAGCCTGCTGATGGTATCCTTTAAAGGGTTGCCACAAATAGCTTGTTTTATTTTACTGCCCAATAGTATGCAGTGGCTTTGGCCTTCTTCGATTTCTAATTCTACTGTGGATTTATCCTTGTTTTTGTATTTCTTCTGTCATTTTAGTAGGATCATGGAAGGAGAAAAAGCAAATGGATTTTCTTAGTTAGACATCTTGAACCAGAGTTGTTGAATTACGTTTTACTCCTTTATTTACTTGCTTGTTTCTCCCCACTAGATTTTAAACCCCTTGATACCAAGGTCTTTGTATTATTTCATTTTTATATACCTGGGCCTGACAGATAGAAAATATAAAATAGAGATTTATATAATGAATAATTGATTAAATTAGGTAGAATGGCTACAAACAGACATTTTATTAAATTAAGTCTGCATAAGTAAGTAATAAAAAGTAGTCCTATTTTGAACTTGACAGAAAACAATGGGAAAGGAAATATCTACCATGTCCATTGCACTGTCGTTGTACATCAGAGACTCAAACATTCAAGTAGGAATAAGCCAAAGATGGTCAGTGTGCTGATTATTAAACGGCCTATGGAGCTATTCCAGTCTCCATTGTCAAAGTGGCTGAATCAGCATGTGCTGTAGTTTAAAGACACAGACACAATTCTTTAAACAAATGGAGCAATTGATGCATGTGGAAATCCAGCATGGACATTGATTCCAGGGAAAGAAGTGAAATAAGGCAATGGACAAGAGCTCCCTGGCTCAGAATTATAAAGAAAGCAGCATTTTATGGGCACTCAAGGCTATGGAGAGAGGTTGGGAAGGAGAGAAGGTGAGAAGTAAAGGAAGAATTACCTCTCGAATACTCTCCTCAACCTGTCTTTACAAGAGATGGACTCCCTTTCTCATGCCTTCTACACTATTGATCATTTCTTCTCTTCTTTGAATTTCACGCCTCGCCTCATTTCTGTGGTTGCCCCAGCTCCCTGGTTTAGGTGACCTCATTTAAATCTTCCTCTGGCTGAGTTCAATCTTCAGAATCCATTCATGGCTGCCCTTTTCAGGCTGTGTCATACCCAGTCCCATAAGTAAGAACCAAACAAGTTTGTACATACTTTTGCCTACACTTCCTTGGTGTCCTATTTAACCCTAATAAAATTAATACAATAATTGACTCTTCTTTTCAACCCAGGGGGTATGGTAAATTGAATGCATCATAATGTATTTTCAGAGCTTCCAAGAATTATAAAGAGTGCCTAATATTCAAGAGCCATGATGACAATTAGCCCAAAGGACAGAGTAAATAAAAGGTCAAAGCATCTAAGCTCCTGAGCTACTAACCACTTACTCCCCCAATTAAAATAAGTGATTAGTAAAGAATTATGTGCATTAAGTTAAAATAATTGAGCCTGATTCTTAAATACTACATGTAACAAATAAAGAGAACAACAAAGATAATTATAGCATTACCATAAGGCAAGGAGCTTATGATTGAATAAATTTACATATTTTATTGTTAGTAATTCTAGTATCTAGTGTAGCCAACCATTTCGTTATCTGAAGAAGAAATGCTGCTTTGGGTCATTTTCTGGCATTGAGTTTAATGAGCTAGAAAGTAGATGCTGTGAATTTTTACTTGTGGCAAGAATTTTTGCATTGAAGTATTACATTTGTAATTCAGGATTGAATCTTGATTTACTGTTTAGATATATGAAAATTGGCCAGTTTGTGGGGATAAGTGGGCTGCATGAAATTAACTGCAGGAAGTTAAAATCAGTGAAAAAAAATCATTGGAGATGAATTTGAATTCTCTCAGATAAAGGTGCATTTTATCATACGCACCTTTTTCTTACTTTATGGTGGTCATCAAATTTAAATATATTTCAAACTTTAGAAAAAAAGGACTCTAGAGCAGCAAACTATGACAGAGACTGGCCAGCCTCATAACACCCACTTTTGTTTGTTCCAGTGCCACAATGAAATTACATTTTCCAGCCACCTTTGCAATGAGACATAGCCTCTTTGTTCTGGAATATGCAAATCACCACTTTCATTACAGGTCCACAAAATCCTCCCATATGTAGTATTTTCCTTTCTTTTTGTATCCTCTGGCTAAATGTGGAGAACTCTAAGATCCTAGATGAAAATGAGACCAGAAGATGGAAGCATCTAGATCTCAAAAGGTCATCTGCCAACAAAGAACACCCATATTGAACTGTCACATAAATAAGAAATCAATTTCTATTGTGTGAAGCCACTGATATTTGGAGACTTGTTTGTTATGGCAGCTAACATTAGCCTTACTGACTTATTCTACTGACTTGTAAGTTAGTGGCTAGCCTTTAAAAACGAGAATTGGTCACTATGACAAAGAAATTTTAAATAATCTTAATGACCGTGGACGTTAGAATAGAGCTAAATCAATGGGGATAAGAAAACCATATGCCTGGAATGGCAAGTATTTATAACTCACCTCTGATAAGCTTAACTCTTTGAGTCTTCCATCATATAGGATAGAGAGACACAATGGCACTTCCTTAGAGGACTTCATTCATCACATTTACCCCAACCAACTTCCCTACTACATGGTTTTCTCCATAAAACTTGTCATTCATCATTTTAAATTATCTTGGTTCATTATTTATTTATTTCCTGTCACACTCCCTCTTGAATGTCAGCTCTATGAGAGAAGAGACCTTGCTAGTCCTGTCATTTCTTGATACCCAACAACTTGAACACTTAATCTAGATACTCAGGGGATAATTGTTGTTGAATTGATGAATAACCCTTGATGTCCACGACTAAACAGGATTTTTTTAAAAGTTATTACATTCCTCCTTCAGTCAACAAATATTAATGTTGATGAAAACAAATTTAAAATATTATTTGGTGCCCTCAAGGAGCCTGTAGACTAGATGAAGAAAAGACATGACAGAGTGAAGCACTACAAATGGTGAAAGAAAAATGCTAAATTTAATTTCAGTGGTAGAATTCAGGTGTCTATAGGACTTCAAAGCCAAGGATGTTAAGAACAATTTCATAGGAAAAGTAGCTTGATTTAAATTTTAAAGAATTGGTAAAAATCAATAACCTGTGTTCACCAAGTGACATGTGCTTACTTCAAGGGAAATGTGGGCCACAAGACATCTACTGGAGTGGAGAAAGAAATAATTAAGATTTTCATTTATAATCACTTTTTATGTTTTTTTTTAAATTAGACTTTACTAATATTTATCATATAAACTAATAATATGCATATACGCAATTCATATACTAAACATGCACATATTATAGAGGCATGTCTACAGTCAAAAAGTTTAGAGACCACTTATATAGAAAGGATACTTTAATGAGGAGACATGAGCAAGGAATGAAGGCAGGAGTGCACAAAGGGACTTAACTGTACCCTACCTTGGCTGGCACAAGAGACATGGAGCAGTGACATGTAAGTTCAAGTTAGGATAGAGGGTTTATAGCCAAATTATAAAGACTATTAGATATCAGTAAAAGCATTTATATTTTATTGTTGACTCTTTCTCACAATATATTCTTATTTGTCCACTGTTTCCATCTTCGTGCTTGCCTCCTTAAGAGAATCGCCTATCAGTTAGTCTCTGGATGGCTGCACCACCTCCTAATTTATCTCTCTCCTTCCATGCTGGTCCCACTACCACCTACACAGTATCCTTGTGATATTTTTAGAATTTCAGTGGGATCACTCCACACCCTTGCTCAAAACCTTCATATGGCACCCCATTGAACTTAGAATAAAATCCAAATTTCTACAAGCTTCTATGTGATCCAATCTCTGCTTATTTTTCCAGTGTTATCTTTTTTAAAAAAATAATTTTTATTGTGTACATTCCAAGTTTACAGCACAGTGTTATGGGCTACATATCAATAGTAAAATGGTTACTATAGCAAATTGACACATATATCATCTCACATAGTTACTTTTTTGTGTGACAAGACCAGCTAAAATCTAATTATTTAACAAAATTCCTAATGCAATACAATTTTATTAAGTTTAGTCCTCCTATTGAATATCAGATATCTAGGCCTGTTCATCCTACGTGTCTGCTATTTTGTGTCCTTTTATCTAAAACTCCCCATTTCTTCTCCCCACCACCTGCCCATGGTACCCACTGTTTTATTCTCTATTTCTGTGTATTTGAGCTCTTCCCCAAAATATATTGTACATACAGGTGAGAGCATGTAATATTTTTCTGTCTGGCTTATTTCACATAGTATGAAATAAACATCTATGTTGTAGATAATGTCGGGATCTCCTTTTTTACAGTTGAATAATATTGCATTATATAAACATATACCACATTTGCTTTATCCATTCATCTGTCAATGAATCTTGCTTTCATAATTTGGCTATTGTGAATAATGCTAAAATGAACATGCGACTGCGGATATCTTTATGAGATGCTGATTTCATTTCCTTTGGATATATGTCAAGAAGAGGGAATGTCTAGCATCAATTTGTGTCACTCCTGCCCTTGTTTCCTATACTCAAACCACATTTGTCAATCCTTTCGTTCCTCCTCCTCCATTCAAACTCTTTCCTTCCATAGTATTGCTGCACTAACTGTGCCTCCTGTTTCAAGTGTTCCTCCCCATGATGTATGACTGGTCCCTTCTCATCATGCAGGCATCTGCTGTGCTAGGCACTTTCACATACATGTATCTTTAATTTTATCCTCCCCACAACACAGTAAGGAAGGCACAGTGAGAAACACTCAATTAGATATAAAATGTACATATACATATTTATATGTGAATATATTATGCACTAATTCATTTGCAAAGTCATTTAACATGACTTCATTTCACCCTCACTCAAATTTTTTCAGGTAGAAGCAGATTTATAGAGGAAAGAAATGAAAATATAAAGATTATAAGTTCATCAAAGTCACACACAGATTTTGCATGGTGGGTCAAGGATTCAACTAATGTCATTTGGTTTCAAAATCTAGTGGTCTGTGTTGTATCCCATAGAGACAAACATGGTTTCAAGAAAATGAGGAGTGGCAATAGCATCTCTCAGAGAGCAGGCAAAGAAAAAGTGTATTGACTAGGAGGTCAGGAGTGGCTTCCAATGACATAACAAATCAATCAAAACCTCTGTTGAATTAAAGCATTAATTAAACTCCTACTGTGTGCAAAGTGCTGGCCTAAGCTAAAAGCAGCATTTTATAAGATGAAGTTTGCAAAAAAATAATAGCAGCAGAAGTCAAATTAAATGAAACGATGTTCTGAAGAAAGAGAAGGAACACATGCAGGTCAATTCTCCAAGTTTGGCTGTGAAAGGAGACAGGAGCTCAGTAGCAAGAAGCAGCAGCAGGTTAAGTGAAGGTTGTACTCAAGACTTGAGGTAATAAGTAAGTAAGTAGATTTCAGCTTTTCTTTTTTTTATTATTATTATTATACTTTAAGTTCTAGGGTACATGTACATAACGTGCAGGTTTGTTACATATGTATACTTGTGCCATGTTGCTGTGCTGCACCCATCAACTCGTCAGCACCCAACAACTCGTCATTTACATCAGGTATAACTCCCAATGCAATCCCTCCCCCTCCCCCCCCCAATGATAGGCCCCGGTGTGTGATGTCCCCCTTCCCGAGTCCAAGTGATCTCATTGTTCAGTTCCCAGCTATGAGGGAGAACATGCGGTGTTTGGTTTTCTGTTCTTGTGATAGTTTGCTAAGAATGATGGTTTCCAGCTGCATCCATGTCCCTACAAAAGACACAAACTCATCCTTTTTTATGGCTGCATAGTATTCCATGGTGTATATGTGCCACATTTTCTTAATCCAGTCTGTCACTGATGGACATTTGGGTTGATTCCAAGTCTTTAATTTCAGCTTTTCTAACTTGAGATTGTTTAGTGGACTTTGCAGCCTATATTAATAAATTTGCATTTTCACCTCAGGCCTCTAGTTACCAGCATTTCAGTGGTGTCATCAAATTGACTTTTCCTAAAGGCCTCTTCTGGGACCATATGTCAATATTGAAAGCTCAGTATTCAGGAAGGGGTGATGTTGACTCACAGAAAATGCCCTTCCCATGACTGATGGCCTTACTGCCTCAAGTTGGCAGAATGACACATTGACCCAGAGCCTCCCAGGATTTGGCTGATCCTTGGAAGTAATATGAGAGAGCTTTGCGAAGCTTCATGAATACCTGTGATGGGGGAAGGGGACATTTGACAGATATACTTTTGCCTTGGTATACTCGCTGGTACCCAAGAGACCTACTTACTCTGGAGAGAAGACAGACTCTCAAACTGTCAAATTTAACTCAAAATATTTCACTGAATTCAGTTAACAATGGGTCCCTCATTCATTTAAATTGATCTGAATTCAGTTAACAGTGGGCCCCTCATTCATTTAAATTGCTTAAATTGGTATCGTTTCAATTGTCCAGGTCTGCGTTTAAGTCCAAGAGAAAGAGAACACAGTGTATATGAAACAGCAAAAGTTCCTGTCCTAAGGAAACTTACATCCAGTGAGAATATGGACTATAACCCATATAAGTCAAGTGTACATTGATAAATGCTATGTAGAAAAATATTATCCTGAGAAGTCTATATATTTTAGATAGGCAGCCAAGGAGAGATAATCCCACATATCTTATTTGGATTTACTTCCAATTAACTGAGTTTTTAATCTGTGAAACCAGGATTATTTGCCTTCCTCTCTAGGTTTGTTAGGAAAGATAAGTGAAATTTTGTAGAAACCCTTGAAAGGGTGCCTGGCAGGCACTAAAACCTCTATTCACAGAAAAAGAGAAAGAGGGTGACTAAACCCGAGTCAGCAGCACTCTGAGTCTGGCAATATTAGAGCTAGAACCAGAACTCAGGGCCTCAGGCCTCAAGGTGGGCAACTGTTCCTTCACATCTCAACTCTGCAGTACAGTATCATGTGTGGAGAGTGGGTCTGAGTATTTAAAGTTAGGGGAGTCACACTGTAGCTATGGAAACCATGAGAGATCTACAAAGACAGAGAGGACTCTGGTCCCCACCATCATCTAGGAGTATAGTAAGCACTCAAGTAATATTTACAGACTATTAACTCCACGTATGACTCTAATTACTAATGGTAACTAATAAAATTCAACACATATTAGCCATGGAAATTCTGTACCTCTGTAGGTATATTTGGTTTTACCCAGGTGCTGAATGAACCACTAACACATGCTTAATTAAATTTGTGCTTTGTTTATTGGTTTCATTTACTTTAGGATATATGAGTAAGTAGATTTCAAGGTTTGAAATAAAAATACAAATATATCATTTTAAATAAATGTTTGCCTTTTTCAAGTCCTTGTCTATCACCATGACATTTCAATGCTCAAAATTCTCAGTTCCAAATCTATTTTTCCTATAATATAAAGAAGACAGCTGTATACTGCAATCACTATCCTTGCTGTTTCCACTTCTAAATGCTTACCTGCTCTTCAACCTCCTGTCCCCATAGTGGACAACACTCTTCTGAAGATCACTCTTGTCACTTTAGCATCTGAATTCTGTCTTACCCTCCTTGGCTTCTTGGCAGCCCTTGAGGCTTGGTTAAAAGCATCAGTTTTTTATTTTTTATTTTTTTTAAGTTCCAGGATACATGTGCAGAACGTGCAGGTTTGTTACATAGGTATACATGTGCCATGGTGGTTTGCTGCACCCATCAACCCATCATCTAGGTTTTAAGCCCTGCATGCATTAGGTATTTGTCCTAAAAATCATCAGTTCTTAACTGTCTCCTTCCTTGGCTTTCAGAAGGTTAGACTTTTTGTTCTTTGTCTTCTCCTACCCCTTTTTTCCTGTCTCTTTCTGCATGGATACCTTCCTCTCTGTTTGCTCCCTGCATGTTGTCAGGCCCCAGATTATAATCCTCATTTCTTGTCCCTTCCCCCTTGGTTAACCTGTTGTTGTCCTCATTGTTGTTTCTAATCATGACTTCATCACCTCTCAATAGGACAGTTATGTCCTGTTATATGCTCATCGCTTTATGAGGGATGCCTCTAGTTTTTTCTCCAGATAAGACCTCTGGGGTTCTAGACCTGCATGTATACAAGCAGGACATTTTCATGGACACATTTCTCTGTTCTCACATGTGTAGCATGTCCAAAATAAAATTTCTTTGTTTTTTGTGGTTTTTTGTTTTGTTTTGTTTTGTTTGTTTGTTTGTTTGTTTGAGACAGAGTCTCACTCTGTCACCTGGGCTGGAGTGCAGTGGCGCAATCTGGGCTCACTGCAACCTCTGCCTCTCAGGTTCAAACGATTCTCCTGTCTCAGCCTCTCAAGTAGCTGGGATTATAGGCGCCCGCCACTACGCCCAGCTAATTTGTTGTATTTTTAGTAGAGATGGAGTTTCGCCATGTTGGCCAGGCTGATCTCGAACTCCTGACCTCGTGATTTGCCCGCCTCAGCCTTCTGAAGTGCTGGGATTACAGACGTGAGCCACCGCACCTGGCCCAAAACAGAATTTCTTATCCTTGGGCCTTTTTTTTTTTTTTTTTTTTTTGAGACGGAGTCTCGCTCTGTGGCCCAGGCTGGAGTGCAGTGGCCGATCTCAGCTCACTGCAAGCTCCGCCTCCCGGGTTCACGCGGTTCTCCTGCCTCAGCCTCCCGAGTAGCTGGGACTACATATCCTTGGGCCTTTTATCCTCTGCCATCCCCCTGCTCATTCTCTGTGTTCTCTCTTCTACTCCTGCCATGGCAGATGTGAAACCTCCACCCATTCAGTTACTGGTTCCTACTCTTTACTCCAGATATGCCATAAGCCATCAAGTTCAGTGTGATTTGGCTCCATGATGTTCCTCATCCCCATCGTTTCTTTTAATTCCCTCTGTTGTGGTCAACATTAACTCTGATCTATACCATTGCCTTATAGCAGTTTTCAGCCCCTTCCTGCCCTGCAGTTCATCTTCCACACTTCTGCAGTTCTAATTGTGTTCCTTTCCTGTTCAGAGGCACTGACAGCTTTTCACTGCTTCCAGAATAAAGTTCAAAATCTTTGCGCCTAGAACAATCTGGCGCCAGATGCCCTCTCCCACTTAATTGTCTATCTTTCCCTTCTCATGTGCTGTCTGTTAGCTGCACCAAATCACCCATTACTGAAACTTGATACCTTGATGCTTTTGTCCCTGTGGTTCCCTCACCTGGAATGCATTGCTTCCTCGTCTGTCTTCTAAACACTTCTCCTCTTCCTTCAAGATCCTGCTCAGATGTTACATTTTTCAGGAAGTTGCCCTTGGTTCCTCCAAACTAAAATAACATCTTTCTATTCTATGGCCCTTTCATACATTATTCTTTTTCCATTGTTCCCTCACATTATCTTTTACCATATTTTAAGTGTACATATGGTAGAGACATTTAATCACGTAACCATATGGCTCTCAGCCTGCTACTGTATTGCATTGACTGAGCACATAATAGGACATAACTGTCCTATTGAGGTGAAGCCAGCTGGGCTTCTAAGTCAGGTAGGGACTTGGAGAACTTTTCTGTCTAGCTAAAGGATTATAAATGCACCAATCAGTGCTCTGTGTCTAGCTAATTGGGTGGGGACCTGGAGAACTTTTCTGTCTAGCTAAAGGATTGTAAATGTACCAATCAGCACTCTGTGTCTAGCTAAATGTTTGTAAACACATCAATGAGCACTCTGTAAAATGGACCAATCCGCGCTGTGTAAAATGGACCAATCAGTAGGATGTGGGCAGGGCCAAATAAGGGAATAAAAGCTGGTCACTGGAGCCAGCAGTGGCAACCCACTCGGGTCCACTTCCACATTGTGGAAACTTTGTTCTTTTGTTCTTCGCAATAGATCTTGCTGCTGCTCACTCTTTGGGTCTGCACTACCTTTATGAGCTGTAACACTCGCCGCAAAAGTCTGTAGCTTCACTCCTGAAGCCAGTAAGACCACGAACCCACCGGGAAGAATGAACAACTTCAGACGTGCCACCTTTAAGAGCTGTAACACTCACTGTGAAGGTCTGCGTCTTCACTCCTGAAGTCAGCGAGACCATGATCCCACCAGAAGGAAGAAACTCTGGACACATCTGAAAATCTGAAGGAACAAACTCCAGACACACCATCTTGAAGGACTGTAACACTCACCGTGAGGGTCCACGGCTTCATTCTTGAAGTCAGTGAGATCAAGAACCCACCGGAAGGAACCAATTCTGGACACATTTTGGCAACCATAAGGGACCGTCAGCCATCACCAAGCAGTGAGTACCATCGGACCCCTTTTGCTTGCTATTCTATTTTTCATTAGCATTCGGGGGCTAAATACCAGGCACCTGTCGGCCAGTTAAAAGTGACTAGCGTGGCCACCAGACTAAAGACACAAGTGTCAGGCTTTCTGGGAAAGGGCTCTCTAACAACCCCTGACTCTTCAGAGTTGGGAGTGTTGGTTTGCCTGGGCCAGTTCTGCTTTTTCTGTACTTCCGGGCTGAGCTGAGGGTCGACAGAGAGGAAAGCCATTCAGCTCTGGGGTCCTGACAACAAGTTGGTTGACCCTGTGGCCATGAACAGAACTCTCAAAGCCATGTCACCCAAGCAAGACTCACCCATCTATCCTATCTATCCTGACACTTGCCTCCTGGGTCCTAATGCCTGTCAGACAAACTTCCTCTCACATCTCTTCTCTGAGGCTAGTCCCACTTCCAAAAACCACTCCCTGTCTCTGGTGCTTTTCTAGTTTCTCCTGTAAGAATGATTTCTAGTATAAACTTCAGGACTCTGTTACCTTCTTTAGGCACCCGGGCTCGCCAGTCAGAAATACATAATTTTTTGCCCAAAGACCTATTGGAGGGAGGACTATCTGGAATTTTAGGATCCCTCCTCAGACAAGCAGGCCTAACAAAAGCTATTCCTGAAGCTAGATATGGGGAGCCTCCAAAATCGTATCCTTCCTATTCAAGTAAGGACAAAAGGTGCCACTCTTCCAACCCTGGAGATCTCTTCCCTCCCTCAGGGTATGGCCCTCCACTCCATTTTTGGTGCATAACATCTTTATAGGACAGGGGTAAAGTCCCAATACTAACAGGAGAATGTTTAGTATTCTAACAGGTTTTCGAGAATGGGTCGGTAAGGGCCACTAAATCCAATTTTTCTTGGTCCTCCTTGTGGTCTAGGAGGACAGGCAAGGGTGCAGGTTTTTGAGAATGTATCAGTAAGGGTCACTAAATCCAACCTTCCTCAGTACTCCTTGTGGTCTAGGAGGAAAACTAATGTTTCTGCTGCTGCGCCAGTCAGCGCAACTATTCCAATCAGCAGGATCTAGGGATGGTTGCAGGTTCTTGGGCAGGGGGAGGAACAAACCAAACCCCTGGGCGGTTTTGTCTTTCAGATGGGAAATACTGAGGCATCAACAGGCTCACCCTTGAAATGCATCCAAAGCCATGGGGACGAATTTGACCTGCACAACCTAAAAAAAAGGTGACTCATTTTTTTCTGCACTGTGGCCTGGCCCCAATATTCTCTCTCTGATGGGGAAAAATGGCCACCTGAGGGAAGTATAAATTATAATACTATCCTGCAGCTTGACCTTTTCTGTAAGAGGGAAGGCAAATGGAGTGAAATACCTTATGTCCAAGCTTTCTTTTCATTGAAGGATAATAACAACTATACAAAGCTTTGCAATTTACATCCCACAGGAGGACCTCTCAGCTTACCCCCATATTCTAGCCTCCCTATAGCTCCCCTTCCTATTAATGACAAGCCTCCTCTAATCTCCCCCACCCAGAAGGAAATAAGCAAAGAAATCTCCAAAGGATCACAAAAACCTATCAGTTTGTCCCCTTGAAGCTGTAGGGGGAGGGGAATTTGGCCCAACCCGGGTACATGTCCCCTTCTCCCTCTCTGATTTAAAGCAGATCAAGGCAGACCTGGGGAAGCTTTCAGATGATCCTGATAGGTATACAGATGTCCTACAGGGTCTAGAGCAAACCTTCGATCTCACTTGGAGAGGTGTCATGCTATTGTGAGATCAAACCCTGGGCTTTAATGAAAAGAATGCAGCTTTAGCTGCAGCCCAAGAGTTTGGAGATACCTGGTGTCTTAGTCAAGTAAATGATAGAATGACAGCTGAAGAAAGAGACAAATTCCCTACCAGTCAGCAAGCCATCCCCAGTATGGATCCCCACTGGGACCTCGACTCAGATCATGGGGACTGGAGTCTGTAAACATCTGCTGACTTGTGTTCTAGAAGGACTAAGGAAAATTAGGAAAAACCCCATTATTTATTCGTGATATCCACCATAACTCAGGGAAAGGAAGAAAATCCTTCTGCCTTCCTGAAGCAGCTATGGAAAGCCTTCAGGAAATATACTCCCCTGTCACCCGACTCACTAGAGGGTCAATTGGTTCTAAAAGATAAGTTTATTACCCAATCAGCTGCAGATATCAGGAGAAAGCTTCAAAAGCGAGCCCTGGGCCCTGAACAAAATCTGGAGGCATTATTAAACCTGGCAACCTTGGTGTTCTATAACAGGGACCGAGAGGAACAGGCCCAAAAGGAAAAGAGAGATCAGAGAAAGGTCGCAGCCTTAGTCATGGCCCTCAGACAAACAAACCTTGGACAGAAAATGGAGCAGGCCAATCACCCGGTAGGGCTTGGTGTCAGTGTGGTTTACAAGGACACTTTAAAAAAAAATTGTCCTATGAGAAACAAGCTGCCCCCTCGCCCATGTCCACTATGCCGAGGCAATCACTGGAAGGCACACTGCCCCAGAGGACAAAGGTTCTCTGGGACAGAAGCCCCCAACCAGATGATCCAACAACAGGACTGAGGGTTCCTGGGGCAAGCACCAGCTCATGTCATCACCCTCACTGAGCCCCAGGTACATTTAACCATTGAGGGCCAGGAAATTGACTTCCTCCTGGACACTGGTGTGGCCTTCTCAGTGTTAATCTCCTGTCCCAGATGACTGTCCTCAAGGTCCATTACCATCTGAGGAATCCTGGGACAGCCTGTAACCAGGTATTTCTCCCACCTCCTCAGTTGTAACTGGGAGACTTTGCTCTTTTCACATGCCTTTCTTGTTATGCCTGAAAGTCCCACACCCTTATTAGGAAGGGATATTAGCCAAAGCTGGAGCTATTATCTACATGAATATGGGGAACAAGTTACCCATTTGTTATCCCCTACTTCAGGAGGGAATCAACCCTGAAGTCTGGGCATTGGAGGGACAATTTGGAAGGGCAAAAAATGCCCGCCCAGTCCAGATGAGGCTAAAAGACCCCACCACTTTTCCTTATCAAAGGCAATATCCCTTAAGGCCTGAAGCTCATAAAGGATTACAGGATATTGTTAAACATTTAAAAGCTCAAGGCTTAGTAAGGGAATGCAGCAGTACCTGCAACATCCCAATTCCAGGACTACAAAATTCGAATGGTCAGTGGAGACTAGTGCAAAATCTTAGACTCATCAATGAGGCAGTAATTCCTCTCTATCCAGTTGTACCCAACCCCTATATTCTGCTCTCTCGAATACCAGAGGAAGCAGAATGGTTCACTGTTCTGGACCTCAAGGATGCCTTCTTCTGTATTCCCCTGCACTCTGACTCCCAGTTTCTCTTTGCCTTTGAGAATCCCACAGACCACACCTCCCAACTTACATGGACGGTCTTGCCCCAAGGGTTTAGGGATAGCCCTCATCTGTTAAGTCAGGCACTGGCCCAAGATCTAGGCCATTTCTCAAGTCCAGGCACTCCAGTCCTTCAGTATGTGGATGGTTTGCTTTTGGCTACCAGTTTGAAAGCCTCATGCCAGCAGGCTACTCTGGATCTCTTGAACTTTCTAACTAATCAGGGGTACAAGGCATCTAGGTTGAAGGCTCAGCTTTGCTTACAGCAGGTCAAATATCTAGATCTAATCTTAGCCAGAGGGACCAGGGCCCTCAGCAAGGAATGAATACAGCCTATACTGGCTTATCCTCACCCTAAGACATTAAAACAGTTGCAGGGGTTCCTTGGAATCACCAGCTTTTGCCAACTATGGATCCCCAGCTACAGCGAGATAGCCAGGCCCCTCTATACTCTAATCAAGGAGACCCAGAGGACAAATACCCATCTAGTAGAATGGGAACCAGGGGCAGAAACAACCTTCAAAACCTTAAAGCACGTTGTAGTACAAGCTCCAGCTTTAAGCCTTCCCATAGGACAAAACTTCTCTTTATACATCATGGAGAGAGCAGGGATAGCTCTTGGAGTCCTTACTCAGACTCATGGGACAACCCCACAACCAGTGGCATACCTAAGTAAGGAAATTGATGTAGTAGCAAAAGGCTGGCATCACTGTTTACAGGTAGTTGCAGCGGTGGTCATCTTAGTGTCAGAGGCTATCAAAATAATACAAGGAAAGGATCTCACTGTCTGCACTACTCATGATGTAAATGGCATACTAGGTACCAAAAAGTTTATGGCTGTCAGACAACCACCTCCTTAGATACCAGGCGCTACTCCTTGAGGGACCAGTGCTTCAAATATATACATGCGTGGCCCTCAACCCTGCCACTTTTCTCCCAGAGGATGGGGAACCAATCGAGCATGACCGCCAACAAGTTACAGTCCAGACTTATGCCGCCCAAGATGATCTCTTAGAAGTCCCCTTAGCTAATCCAGACCTTAACCTATATACTGATGGAAGTTCATTTGTGGAGAATGGGATATGAAGGGTGGGTTATGCCATAGTTAGTGATGTAACCATACTTGAAAGTAAGCCTCTTCCCCCAGGGACCAACGCCAGTTAGCAGGACTAGTGGCACTTACCCAAGCCTTAGAACAGGGAAAAGGAAAAAGAATAAATATGTATACAGATAGCAAGTATGCTTATCTAATCCTACAACCCTACATGTCCATGCTGCAATGTGGAAAGAGAGTTCCTAACCTCTGGAACCTCCATTAAATACCACAAGGAAATTATGGAGTTATTGCACACAGTGCAAAAACCTAAGGAGGTGGCAGTCTTACACTGCTGAAGCCATCAAAAAGGGGAAGGAGAGGGGAGAACAGCAGCATAAGTGGCTGGAAGAGGCAGGGAAAGACCAGCAGAGAGAAAGAGAGACAAAGTCAAAGACAGAAGGAAAGAGAGAAAGAGACAGAAAGTCAGAGAGAGAGAGAGAGAGAGAGAGGGGAAGAGACAGAGAGACAGTGAGAGACAGAAAGAGAAAGGAAGTCAAAGAGAAGGAGACAGAGAGGAAGAGACAGAGAAACAGAGAGTCAAAGAGAGAGAAAGAGATAGAAGTAGTAAAGAAAAAACAGTGTACCCTATTCCTTTAAAAGCCAGGGTAAATATAAAACCTATAATTGATAATTGAAGGTCTTCTCTGTGATCCTGTAACACTCCAATACCACCTTGTTGTCAGTGTAAACAAGGGCATTGTCAGAAAGCACTGAGGCCACTGACAACCCGTAGCCTTCCTATCAAAAATCCTGAACCCAACAGGTTTTCTAATAGGGGATCTAAATCTGAAGGTCCTACCAGACATAGGAGGAACTCCCTTCAGGATAGGACAATAGATGGTTCCTCCCAGGCGATTAAGGAAAAAGACACAATGGGTATTCAGTAAGTGATAAGAAAACTCTTATAGAAGCAGAATTAGGAAAATTGCCTAATAATTGGTCTGCTCAAATGTGCGCGCTGTTTGCACTCAGCCAAACCTTAAAGTACTTAGAGAATCAGGAAGGAGCCATCTATACCAATTTTAAGTTAATCTGGACTGAATGAGGTCTTATTTATAACAAAGAATAAGTGAAATCCCAAACTTACAAGGTTTTCAACAAAAGTAAAGTTTGCTAAAAGTTAACAGTGTAATATATATTATCCTAACTTCTAATCTTACGGAAATCAGACCCTATCAGTGTCCCTCAAAGCTCAAGTCCATCAGTGCAGGGCCATACAACTAATAACCCTACTCATAGGGTTAGAAATGACCACAGCTACAGGAACCAGAATAGCCAGTTTACTTCATTATCCTACTACCACACGTTCTCAAAGCATTTCTCAGATAGTTTGCAAGAAATAACAAAATCTATCCAGTAAAGATAGTAACTACAATCCCAAATAGACTCTTTGGCAGCAGTGACTCTCCAAAACTGCCGAGGCCTAGACCTCCTCCTTGCTGAGAAAGGAGGACTCTGCACCTTCTTAGGGGAAGAGTGTTGTTTTTACACTAACCAGTCAGGGATGGTATGAGATGCCGCCCGGCATTCACAGGAAAAGGCTTCTGAAATCAGACAATGCGTTTCAAACACTTATACCAACCTCTGGAGTTGGGCAACATGACTTCTCCTCTTTCTAGGTCCCATGGCAGCCATCTTACTGTTACTCGCCTTTGGCCCTGTATTTTTAACCTTCTTGTCAAATTTGTTTCCTCTAGGATTGAGGCCATCAAGCTACGGATGGTCTTACAAATGGAACCCCAAATAAGCTCAACTAACAACTTCTACCAACGACCCCTGGACTGACCTGCTGGCCCTTTCACTGGCCTAAAGTGTTCCCTTCTGGAGGACACTACAACTACGGGGCCCCTTCTTCACCCCTATTCAGCAGGAAGTAGCTAGAGTGGTCATTGGCCAATTCCCAACAGCAGTTGGGGTGTCCTGTTTAGAGGGGTGATTGAGAGGTGAAGCCGGCTGGGCTTCTGGGTTGGGTGGGGACTTGGAGAACTTTTCTGTCTAGCTAAAGGATTGTAAATGCACCAATCAGCACTCTGTGTCTAGCTAAAGGTTTGTAAACACACCAATGAGCAATCTGTAAAAATAGACCAATCGCACTCTGTAAAATGGACCAATCAGCACTCTGTAAAATGGACCAATCAGTGCTGTGCAAAATGCACCAATCAGCAGGATGTGGGCAGGGCCCAATAAGGGAATAAAAGCTGGCCACTCCAGCCAGCAGTGGCAACCCAGGCAGGACCCCTTCCATAGTGTGGAAGCTTTGTTCTTTCACTCTTTACAATAAATCTTACTGCTGCTCACTCTTGGGGTCTGCACTACCTTTATGAGCTGTAACACTCACTGCAAAGGTCTGCAGCTTCACCCCTGAAGCCAGCGAGACCACGAAGCCACCAGGAGGAATGAACAACTCTGGAAGCGCCACTTTTAATAGCTTTAACACTGGGTGCAAAGGTCTGCAGCTTCACTCCTGAAGCCAGCAAGACCACAAACCCACCGGGAAGAACTAACAGCTTCAGATGCCCCACCTGTAAGAGCTGTAACACTCACTGCGAAGGTCTGCGTCTTCACTCCCGAAGTCAGTGAGACCTCGAACCCACCAGAAGGAAGAAACTTCGGACACATCTGAATATCTGAAGGAACAAAATCCAGACACACCATCTTTAAGAACCATAACATTCACTGCGAATGTCTGCAGCTTCATTCTTGAAGTCAGCGAGACCAAGAACCCACCGGAGGAACCAATTCCGGACAAACTATCGCTTCTGTTATTGCCCAAATGGCCACCAGGCTCAGCAAGCCTCCATCATCACCTCCTGGCAGGCCTAGCTCCCTTTTGCAACCTAGTCCTCAAATGCCCAGCACTGTTCATCCTTATAATAACTCTCCTTTGAGTAAGAGCGAGAAATTTCGGTTAACGTGTCATGTTTTCATCCCCCATTTTCCCCGCGCTTAAGGTTGCTAATCAGTTCTTTTAATCACCATTTTTCCCATCAACCTCAAAGACCCAGGCATCTTCCTGCTCCTTAGGCTAAAATCCTTGTAGCAGGGTCATGCTGCAAAGCTGGGGGCACCTCTCTTAGGAGCCTCATCATTTTGCAGTTAGAAATGCATGCAAGCAGCCCTGCCTGACAGCTTTGCTACAGGGCTGAGAATTCAAACTAATTGATGTGCCAGAGAACATCATGTGCTTACTTAGCAGCAAGGAGAGCATTTTCTAAATAATTAAGTGCAAGTTCAGGATCTTCCTGAACTGTGCTCAGTTCCTGGAATCCACCCTGAAGGATCTTGCATGCTACCTATTCATAACTGTCACTGTAGCTATAGATCTGCTTCAGTATGCTTTTGATTTTTCTATCTGCTTTTCTCTAAAGAAAAAACAAATGAATTTCTAGCCCCAATGTGATTTTAAAGATTTATTTTGATTAGTCAAAAGTGAATACAAAAAAAGTTTCCCTGGATGCTAATCTTCCAAATGCTTACATTTGAATTTGTCCTTGACATGCTGTTCCTCACATTCCTGCTCACACAGTCTCAAGTCCTTTGCCCGAGCATGCCTTCTAGCTTTGCTTTTGTTTGGGGGTTTAGTATATGGGACGACAAGTGGTACAAATTTTGAACAAAGGAGGTGTCAGTTCAGGGGAGATGGATGGTTCCTATCAAAGAATACCTGCACAAACAGTAGGAAAAATATTTCCCCACAATCTTCTAAATCCATTTTGGCCAAGTAAAACTTAAACTAAACCAGGTAACAGATCAAAAATGGCTTTATGTTAAATAAATACTCCCAATCTGCCACGGATTATGTGTTTTTTTCAGTGTTGTATTGTGGCAACAAAATAGATTGTTAGGACCTGTAAGAAATGACCGCACCCAAACAGAGGCTCATAACTGATATAAAAGACAAAGGATATCAGTGATGCTCAGATACCTAGAAATGAAAATCCTACAATTCTACAGCTGTGAGTGGTCACTAAAGCTAGTCCTGTTAGAAAACTGGGGCTCACATAGGTAAAGGAGCTTGCCCAACCAACGTCTCACAATCATTTTATTAGTGCCAAAGCTAGATGAAACTTTCATGCCTCCTTTAAGCCATGTCACTAAACCAAACCACATCAACGTCATATATAAGAAGTGGCCTGTTAAGATTTGCCCAGAGTTTATCAGATAAACCAGCGTTTAAGAAAACAAACAAACAAAAATCCTATCAATGGTTAAATAAAATCCCTTGTTTGGGTGAAGACGACATAAGAATGACATAAACCAAATCAAAATAGTCTCGAGCTGGAAGACCTAGGAATTAAGGGTTAAAATCAAGAAATAAATTTGTTACCAAATGGTCTCTCTTTGTTCTCCATCCTTGTGTTTCTTTTCTCTACCTCTTTCTTCAAGCCCCTTTCTTTCCTTTTCTCTTCCCTCTTCTATTAAAGTATCCAACCAAAATTAGCCAGCAGCTCTTAAATCAAGTAACCCATTTAGGGAAAAGTCTCTGCCATTCATCTTTAATTAATCAAATGGCAAATGTGAAGAGTTGCTCAGAGCCAGCTTCTGGGGGATCTCTGTGCAAAGTGTGCTATCAGGGTTCAAGAGCTGTCAGTGCCTCCAAGGAGCCTTCTTCTCCTCATTAAAAATAGTTTCAACCTGATTGCATAAGTACTTTGAATGGTTGCTTAAAGTGACTTAGTTTAAGCAGTTGCCACCCATGGCTCAGCTGTCAGAGTCCAGTATATGAGGACTTAAAAATCAGATCTTGACAAAATTTTTTTATCTCCATTAAGATCTAGAAGCTGGAGGAAAAAAAAATCCATCACACTACTCAACTCACCCTCTTCATTATTCTGCCTGTGCACAGCCCAACATTGTGTTTTCTCACCACCGAGCTTCATCCACATATCTTTTCATACGCTATCCTAAGGCAAAAAATTCTCAATGAAATACCATCAGACCAGGTGTTTTGTGTTGCATTTTTCTATATACTGCACAACTTTAAACTGTGTCCCACAGTGAGATCTTTGCAAAAATGGCACCCATCCTCGCATTACCTCAGTAGGAGTCAAATTCTGGTTTAGGTTCTCTTCCATTCTATTTTCTCTTATCCACCCCAACCTGGGGTTTTTTCTAACATTCCAGTGCCAAAGTTACTAAGGGTGTGTTGTATTCAGCATGTAAACCTTGTCCCAGTGCAGTGCCTGCTAGATAGTAGTAGCTGGCATGTTTGTGGAGTAAAGGAATAAATACAAACTCATATTGCTGCTTCCTCCTTGAAGCACTGTCTGCCTTTCTCTACCTCTATCTTCTCTACAACTCAAAACACTTGTCACCCCCGAATATTTCAGCAGACCTCTTCACACAGTCCTATGTACCTTTTTCAGCTGCAGATTCTGTTTTCATGATGGAGCTGGACAGAGTTTTCCCTGGTTGGATCTTACTTTTTCTAAGGCAACTGGGGACATTTCCAGTGAGTATATCATTAGAGCGATTTTTCAGTGGCTAACCAAGCTGTCGCAGACATTTAGCACTGCCAAGTAGTGAAGCTCTTTGATGTTACTCACTACCCAATCCTCTTTTATTTATTTATATAAAATATTTAAATGCTTCATTGTACACTAAAACTAGTTCCAGACAAGGACCATAAGAAGCAAGTCGATAGGGGGATTAATAGGGCATTGTTTGTAGAGCACAGAATTCCATAATAGATCTAAAATCAGGCTTCTGGAGCATGAGATGTTTTCAAATTCATTACTACTTTCAAAATAACATAATTTTCTATATGCAAATATCTTTGAATTCCTAGGAATAGAAATCAAGAGTGGCTTTATTCACCTATTTTTTTGTTTCTGGTGGCTGATAATTTTCCTTTTTATGCTTGGAAGATTTCATGACCTTGTGGAATATGATCTATAGAATATAATAGTTTGGTGTATTTGGTTTCCAATTCTGAAAAATAGTAAATTAAGAAACATCATTTTAATTCTGAGAACTTTCATCAATAGTTAATCAAGAGGTAGAATTTTTCAATAATATTTTTAATCCTGCTTGTACCAGGCCTATACTATGGCAGAGTAATTGATTGCTAGATTTATCACACTGGGGAAGCTGGAGATACTTTGTTGTATTGATTAAGGACTTAGCATTTCTGTGAAACATATCTGCAAACATTCCAGGCATCTGGAACGAATAAAGGTATGATAATCTCAAGATAACAGATAAACTTAATATTGTAATTAAGCTATATATTGATTCTAATTTGCTAGTAAATTTGACGTGGAAAGGGATTGAAGCAGAAGGTAGATCTCCCCTAAAATATCTTTACCAAGAAAGCATAGCTTTTTACCTATTACTTGAAAAGTGTCCACCACATATTTTCAGAATGGATTTGTGGGCTGTGGTCATAGCAGCCACTAGCTGTCACAGTCTATGAAATGTGACCAGGTGGAAAGGAAATTCACTGAGTTTTCCTCTGACAGAGGGCCCAGAGAAAAGGGAGAAGAGATACATCCTAAGTGCCAGCAAGAATGAAAAGCTCCTGGGTGGACAAGTTAGAAGGATCTGAGACATTGAAGGATGGGCATTCACTCCTTAAAAATACAAGTCATGTATTCATCTAACATCACTGGTTTTTAGAGTCAGGGGACTGCCTGTCCTAGAAGTCTAAATCTTTGACTGTTAGCTCTAAATGAATGCCTTAGTCTGTTCCTTCTGCTATATTAAAATTTCTTAGACCGGGTAACTCAGAGTTCTGGAATCTGTGAAGTTCAAGGCCAAGGCACCAGCAGATTCAGTGTCTAGTGAGGGCTGGCTGTCTCTGCTTCAAAGATCATACCTTGTTGCTGTGTTCTTACATGGGGGGATGTGGAAGAGAAAAGGGGATGAGCACTCTCTGAAACCTCTTTAATAAGGACATTAATGCTATTCATGAGGGTGGAGGCCTCATGACCTAATCACCTTTCAAAGGCCCACCTTCTCATACTATCACCTTGGTGATTAAGTTTCAACATAGGAATTTTTGAGGGACACATACATTCAAATCATAGCAATGGGATACCAGAGATCAAATAATTAAACCCCTCACTTGCCATGTGTCTACATGAAGCCAAGAAGGTTAAGTAACTTGCCCATGGTAAATCGAAGCAGAAAGTGAACTATAATCTAGGCCTGTGTGTCACTTCCAAGCCTTGGGTATGGCTGTGGAGTCCCTAGTACCTGGTGAGTAATACTGAAGATTGCACTGTGAGTACCATAAGGCTTAGCTTGAGAATTTTAGTAAAAGAGGCAAGAGGGAAGCTAGATTGCATGTTTAGAGTGAAAAGTTAGCTTTACTATATATCTTATAAGGGGAATGGATAATATCAATGTTCACACGTGCATTTTATCCCAAGAGTCCTCAGAGCAAGACTCTCCCTGTATAGTTGTTAGGTTCAAGCTAGCTATTTTAAACCTAGTTTTTCAAGCTTAGGAAAGGAAAAAACTTCTAAAGGCAAACAGAGAAGTATCTTTTCTTCTTTGGATAGTTGCTACAATGGGAAAATTTTGTCCTCTCTAGAGTTCCTGTGAACATCTTGGGAACGTGGTGTATTAATTTTCTATTGGTACATAGCATATCACCATAAACTTAGGAGTTTCAAATAACACCATTTATTAGCTCACAATTTTGTAGAACAGAAGTCTTTCACATCTTGGTGTGTTTTCTGTGCAAGGTACCACAAAGCTGAAATTAAGGTGTTGACCAGGCTAAGTGCTCATCTGGAGACAACAAAGAGGACATCTGCTTTCAAACTCATTCTTGTTGTTGGCCGAATTCAGCTCCTTGCAACCGTAGGGCTGAGATCCTTGTTTTCTTGATGGTTGTCAGGTGAAGGCCACTCCCAGGATCTATGGGCCACCCACATTCCGTGCTCTGTGGCCTTCTCCATTGTCAGAGCTGCAATGATGCCTCAAACCCTTCTATTACTGCCAGAGTCTGACTTCCTCTTCTCTGGCCAGTTAGAGAAAACTCTCTCCTTTAAAGGGATCGTGTGATTAAGTCAGGTCCACCCAGATTATCTTTCTATCTAAGGATCAATTGCTGTAGGACCTTCATCACATCTGCAAAATCCCTTCATAGTAGTCTTTAGATGAGTGTTTGATGGAATAACTGGAAGGAAGTGTGTGTACATCAGGCATCAAGAACTTTGGTAGCCAATCAGAATTCTCCCCACTGTAACCTGGTGGCATCCATCCAAAGTAAAGAATGATGCCTCTTTTCTTCCTTAAGAAATGCTGCTGTTCAATACTGAGAATTTAAAGACCCAGATACATTATTTTTATTTAGAGTGAACACAACTCCTAACTAAGATTGTTATACTTTAATATCTATAGCCTAAACCAGTAGTCCCCAACCTTTTTGGCACCAGGGATTAGTTGTGTGGAAGACAATTTTTCCATGGACAGTGGGACAGGGTGGATGGTTTTGGGATGATTCAGGTGCATCACATTTATTATGCACTTCATTTCTATTATTATTACATTATAATATATAATGAAATAATTCTACAACTCATCATAATGTAGAATCAGTGGGAGCCCTGGGCTTGTTTTCCTACAACTAGACAGTCCCATCTGAGGGTGATGGGAGACAGTGACAGATCATCAGGCATTAGATTATCATAAAGAGTGTGCAACCTAGATCCCTCACAGGCACAGTTCACAATAGGATTTGCACTCCTGTGAGAATCTAATGCTGCTGCTAACCTGACAGGAGGCGGAGCTCAAGAGGTAATGTGAGCAATGAAGAATAGCTGTAAATACATATCAAGATTTCCTCACTTGCTCACCATTTACCTCCTGCTATGTGGCCTGGTTCCTAAGAGGAACCAGGGGTTTAGGCCAGGGGTCCCCAACCTCCAGGCCATAGATGATACCAGTCTATGGCCTGAGGGTTGGGGACCCCTGGCCTAAACCCCCCAGACTTATATGTGAAATTGGTATGACCACACATACATACTTCTGGGGAGAAATATATATATTTCATCAGATTCTTAAAAGATTTGAGAGCCTCTACTTAATCATGATTCTCTTAATCCTACTAGAATATAGGTGTCCTAAGCCATTTTGTGTTGCTCTAAATGAATACCTGAGGCCGGATAATTTATAAAGGGAACAAGTGTATTTGGCTCATGGTTCTACTGACTGTACAAAAAGCATGATGTCAGCATTTTCTCAGCTTCTGGTGAGGCCTCAGGCTGCTTCCATTTATAGCAGAAGGCAAGGGGGAGCTGGCATATGCAGAGCTCACATGAAAGACAGGAGCAAGTGAAAGAGGGAGAGATTCCAGGTTCTTTGTTAACAAGTAGTTATCACAAGAATGAAGAGAGTAAGAACTCACTCACCCCACAACATGGGGAAGGCACTAATCCATTCATGAGGGATCCACCCCCATGACCCAAGCGCCTCCCATTAGACCCCACCTTCAACACTGGGGACCGAATTTCAACGTGAGGTTTGGTAGGGACTAACACCCAAACTATAGCAATAGGCAACCACTGTTTTAGTCCTGTTAGAAGGTACTTATCCCTTTCCCCATACAGGGAACATGAGCAGTTGGTAGAAAACCCCAAGATGTCTTCTCTCTCCCTAAGAATTAGAAACAACTCAATTACTACTCTAGACAAGTTGAGTTCAGGTCTGGTTTAGGTTCCTTGCTGTGGAATCACCACTACTTGTCCTTGGTGTTCCCATTCCGTTGTGCTCCCTGAGACCTGAAGGCCTCCATTCTGGTTTGTGCCAACAGACACGATGGAAATCACAAGGCTAGAATCTGCTATTCTGCAGCCAGAGCAGTTGATCTTTTTTGCAACTCCAAATGACTACTTTGCAACTGCCTTATGAAAAGAATAAAATTTCACCTAAGTGTGACACAGTCCTGTCAAGTAGGAGGAAGTCCTGTGTGTAATGGTTCACAGAGCAGGCTGCACAGTCAGCCTGGCTGGATTAGAATCCTGTCTACAGCACTTACTAACTGCGGGACCTGGGGAAAATTTCACAAATTCTCTGGGCTTTGATTTCCTCATGTTTAAAATGGGATTCATACTAATATGGGGTAAGCATCCCTAATCTGAAAATCCAAAATCTCAAATGCTCCAAAATCTGAAACTTTTTGAGCACTGACATGAAATTCCAAAGAAATGTTCATTGGAGCTTTTCAGATTTCAGAATTACTGTTTTGGGGGATGTTGTAAGTATATAGACATCGCTTCGTGTCAGTGTGGCATTGACTCCAGGATCACCGCATATACCAAAATCCGCACACACTCACATCCCGCAGTTGGCCATGTGGAACTCACCTACATAGAAAGTCAGCCCTCTGTATAGGCAGTTTTTAAATTTCGCAATACTGTATTTTCCACCTGCCTTTGGTTGAAAAAGATCCACATGTAAGTGGACCCATGCAGTTCAAATCTGTGTTATTCAAAGGCTCACAATGCAAATATTCCAAAATATGAAAAAATCCATATTCCAAAACACTCCTGGTACTAAACTTTCAGATAAGGGACATTAAACCTGCACCTACTTATAGAGTCCCTGAAGGGGGTAAATGAAATAATACAGGTAAAGTACTTAGAAATCACTTCAAAATACTAGTGTAGCTGTTTTATCATTGCTATCATAATTATTATTATTCAGCTCTTATCACCATCTCTCTTGTCTGAAGCAAGACATATATCCACTGGCTCTCTTCTGGCTTGGGTTTACTCCCCACTTCTCCAAGGTATCCTCTTCAGTTACCTACAGTGCATCATCATTCTATTTCGGCACAGTCAGGAGGAGAGGGTGTCCACCCAAATGGAAGAGAGCTGACAGTAAATTCACAAAATCTCTCACAAGAGAGATTTGTGGCTTCTGTGGCTGTTTGGACAAACAGAGACTCTAACACATGCTATAGATCCCTGAGAAATAAACTTGGAAACTTAGCCCCAACCCAGGATCATAGCACACCAAAATAGGCATAAACTCTTGGAAAAGCTAACATAGACAGAAAAGTCCATTATTTCATCATTGGACAAATTTGGTTTACAGCCAGAAACAGATGTCTCTGGGGAATATTGATGCTTGCTGATGTGATGAAAAAGGGGATGTAATCTTGAATGCCAAGCAGCTGTGGCAGCTTCTAGTGCTATAGACTGTGTGTGCAGGTGGTACCTTCTGTTATTCGCTGTAACACAAAAAATTATCCCCCAGGGACAACATATGAGGGGAATGTAACTATGGGCTGAAGCTGCAATTCTAAAGGGAATTCAGAGAAGGATGACAGTAGAGTCCTAAATCCTTCTGGAAACACATGGAGAAATAGCTTTAAAACTGGGAATATGAAGTATTACATGGAGACCTGGTGAAGCAATATAAATAGAGGGCCAATTTATTGTAATGAAATATTACATTTTTGTCTCTCTGCACTTAGCTCTGGGTCAGTACTATGTCGAATCTTCAGTCATATTTTAATAGTATAAACCTCAAAGAGAAGGGGTTAGGATGTTTATCACTTGGCTTGCACACTTTCCTTTGCTGCTATGTAAATTCATAGGTGAAACAGATATATGGACTGAAGGCCCTTCCCAATTCACACAGAGCAATATTCACTTTCTATATATCAATGGACATGGCAGGGGAGAGACAGTGTGACTCCATGACTTCGTCTTGGTTCAGAAGTGACTTAACAACTAGAGCAGCATTAATAAATAGCAAGATTATTGGGTACTTGCTATGAGCCAGTTTACTTATTAAATCACATATTGGTAAAATTCTAGGCATAGTCTATCCAAGGCACAATTCCGCTCCATCGATGAGACTATAAAACTCAACAAATTTCTTGCTCCAAAAATACAACAAAGAGACAGACATAGGATACCAATTATAGACAGTCTGGCCTCAAAGGAGAAAAAATGGAAGGAAAAAATAAGTCACCAGTCCCCAAGACACTTTGAAATCCAGCCAAGCAAACTCCATTTGGTTCAAGACCTAGGAATAATTTTCTGTGGCTCAAGGCCCCACCCTCTGGAATCATAAGACTCCACCTCAGAGTTATCCTTCCTTTGTCATGAAAGGTAGCATATTTTTGCAGCTGAGTAGTTTTATCCTTCTGTTTCTTGCTTGAAGAACGTTGGAGGTTCTACAACCTTTTTTTTCATATTATACCCTCAGTTACTTTCAGTCGAAGCTAGGGCCCTTGTCTGGGTCATCTAGGTAAGTCATGGAGGATTCACTCCATTTGACAAGAGGCTCCTCCACCTATCCTTTCAGGATAATCACATCCCTATTTCTGGCTTCTGCTGAGTAGCTAAGGGGATCCATGAATCACAGGCTTAATCTCTCCAAAGAGCCTTCTGTGTGGCTAAATCCTCTGACCTTGTGATCCTTTTGTGGCACTGCAAAAGGTCATCCACTCACACCCTTGGCTTTCTCTCAAGAGCATACTTTCCTACCAATGAATCTTCTCATTTTAGCATCACTGCAACATGGATAGGCTGATAATTTCCCAAGTCATCAAGTCCTGTTTTCTTTTTGCCTAATAGTTCTTCCCTCAATTTCTTTCCTTCCACTCACATTTGACTCTGAGTAAAAAATTTTAAAACTTTTCTCTCACATTTTTTAGAAGCAGCAACAGGCTGTGCCTCCGACACTTTGCTAAAAAACCTCCTCAGCTAAATATCCAACTTTTTCTGTTACAGGTGTTGCTTTCCACATAACTACAGGACACAGTTCAAGTACATTTTCTGCCACCGTGAAAGAACAACTCCGCTCCCTCCAGCTTTCAAGAATGTGCTCTTCATTTCCATCTGATTCCTCACTGGCAGTGCATTCAGCTTCCATATTTAATAGTCTGTTTATGACAACTTAGGTATTCTCGAAAATGACTTGGGTTTTCTCTCCTGTGCTTCTTACTTCCTGCTGAGTCTATATTACCTGAGTCATTGACATCTATATTTCTATTAACATTACCTTGATGACATTCCAGGCTTTTTCTATATCATGCTCCTTTTTCCAGCCTCTGCCCACTGTGTAATTGCAAAGCCTTGTCCACAATTTTTAAGAATTTGTTACAGCAACACCACACCTTTAGGTACCAGAATTTTTTGCTGCTCTAACGAATTTCGACACATATAGTGGCTTAAAATAATACTAGTTTGTTGTCTTGCAATTTTAGATGTCAGAAGTCTAAAGAAGTTCTCACTGAGCTAAAATCAAGATTTTGGGAAGGCTGTGCTTCTTTCTGGAGGTTCTAGGGGCCAATCTGTTTTCTTGCCTTTTCCAGCTTCTAGAGGCTGCTGTGTCCCTTGGCTTATAGGTCCCTTCCATTATCGAAGCTAGCAGTGGCCAATCAAGTCTTTCTCACATTATACACTCTTATTGACTCTTCTCTTCTTCCCCATTTAAGGTCCCTCATGATTACATTGCACCCACCCAGGTAATCTAGCTTAATCCCTTTATCTCAATGTCAGCTGGTTAGAACTTTAATTCTAGCTGCAACATAAATTTCCACTTGGCATACCATATCATATCATATCATACCATATCATACATTCACAGTTTCCACGGATTAAGATGTGAACATCTTTAGGGGCCATTATTCTGCCTGCCACACATCATTTAGTCCCCACAACTCTATGAGCTCTGTAAATTATTGCCTTCATATTGCTAGTAAGAAAATAAGCTCAGAGAGATTGAGCCACATGTCCAAAGCTAGTATGTGTGGAGTCCAGCTAGTTGTATAGTTTATGTGTTCATAAATATCTCTCTCTCACATAAAATCAGGGTCCATCTCGAATACTATGTTTCAGACTTTCCCAGCATACCTTTAAAGATTTATGTCAGTCGTGGACTTTATCAATGCTCCTTTTTGTATTTATGTTTATGTAGAGGTTTAAGCATTTGCTAGGGTATTCCCAGTCAATGGGTCTCATAGAGCCAAGCAACACAGTGAGTAGATGAGATGTCCCTCAGCTGTGCAGTATTCTACCCTATGTGGATGATGAAGTAGTATTCTACCCTATGTGGATGATGAAGTAGTATTCTACCCTATGTGGATGATGAATGCTCAGATGGAAGTAGATGAAAACAGACTGGTTGAAAATAAATTGGCCAAAGCAACCATTTGGTTGAAAGTGAATCTTCTGAATCACTGTTTTGCTGTTACTTTTGGTACGCTATGGGGAAGCCCTGACAAATTTTTATATGTTCTTTAATTGCCCACTTTTTCAGAAATGTTCCCTAGGTTTTTTGCTTTAAAAAATGCTCTCATTTATTTTATGTCTCTTCTGAATCATGTGTAATTTTTTAGAAAAATAAATGTTGGAAGCAAACTAAATTCCCATTACCAGTAAAATTACCATGCCCCAGTTAATACCATTTACTCAGTGCAGAGAAATTATTAAATATAAACTGATTTTAAAAAATAATTTTCAAGTTTTGAAAATACAAGCAATTAAACAAAACATACAAAATTGCTTGAAAAATAGAAATTTTAAAGAAGAAAAATGTATGCTTTTCTTTCAACTTTTTAAATATTTATTTTTTATTTTGTCATTACAAAACAATTATTGTTCATTTTAAGAAAATCAGAAATACAGACAAGTAGAAGAACATATACATCCATAATGCTGGAAGACTATATCATTAATTCCTTACTAACTCTTATAGATCCTTCTCTAAGTTATATGTTATGTGTTATATGCATAACACTCATATGCTATTCTCAATAGAATCAAGTGTAAAAACTACTTTGCAACCTGCTTGTCAAGCCTGACAACATCTTATGAATATTTCATGGCAAGAGATGTATTTATGTATTTCTGAAAGATACTTTTTTTTTTTTTTCTGAGACAGACTCTCACTCAGTTGCCACACTGGACTGCAGTGGCACAATCGCAGCTCACTACAACCTCCAACTCCCTGGTTCAAGCTGTTCTCCTGCTTCAGCCTCCCAAGTAGCTGGGATTACAGGCACACACCACCACGCCCAGCTGATTTTTGTATTTTTAGTAGAGATGGGGTTTCACCATGTTGGCCAGGATGGTCTCAATCTCCTGACCTTGTGATCTGCCCGCCTCAGCCTCCCAAAGTGCTGGGATTACAGCTGAAACATACTTTTCCATTTTATCGACAAGCCATAATTTTGTTTAACCAGTTTTACAACTAGGTTTTTTTCTACATTTTGGGAAATACTGCAAAGTAGGCATAATTGCTGGGAAATGAATTAGCAGCAAAATATGAGAACATGAAAATATTTTAAATCTAAAAATGTACAAAATTACTTAAAGATGCACAAAGTGTCACAACACATCAACTATAAAAAATCAATATTGTTGATAGGTAGGGAGAAAATCAGCATATGAGTTAGAGTGTTTACTTTTAACCTATTATTTTTGCCAGTTGTTGTCTGGATTATTTTTCCTCAATTAAATTGCTTTAACCAACTCATTTAAACTGAGCCTGATTCAGTGAGAAAGATCTTTGGTTATTCATTTCAACACATGGTTTTTCATCAAAGTTAAGATTAGTACTGGGAAATGTGTCTCTGATGAGAATGGTAAAAACTTCCTGCTAACTTAAGACAGAAAATGGAAGAGCCAGGTGTGATGGCCCTGGGAGGCAGTAAAGAGTATTCAAATGATTAGTAACTTGAAGAATCAAATATCATATTCTTCTAAAAATGCCAACATTATATTAATCTGAAATATGAAAATAGTGCTGGCAAGCATGCCTTGGGTTTACATTGTATATTCGAGTGAGACATTTCCAAACCAAAGTCATCCACACCTTGGCTGTGGATACTGCTGGTGATCATGTTGCCCTACTTCAAATCATGAATTGATCTCCATTGAGTCATCTGTCCTGAAATTTTAGGCAGACTCTGTGCCTTTTCTTGTTAAAAGCCTCTGTACTGTGGAGTTACAGGATAAATACAGCAAGTGTCATCTATTATTGTGGGTTAAATGGTTTCAAAGTTGTAAACCAGTTGCCTTTCTTATTGTGACACTAGTTTAGTTAAAATATGTTCAACAACCAATTCCCTCCTTTAAACCCTATTAGAAACACGGATACTTTACTAAGCTGTAATACTACATCTTTAAAAACTTTAGAAAAGTAAATCATTTTCTCCAGATTTACATAGTCAGATTTTCTCAGAATGGTAAATATAGTGTTACTGTCTGTATTACTTTGAAGGCAGATTACCTACAGTAATTTAGTTCAATCTAATTTTGTGTCCAGAAGAACTTCACTTGGTCTGGCCAAAATTTTATTGGCTAATTCCAAAGAAATGATTAACTTTTCCATTCTTGCATATGAGCTTTATTTTTCAATCAGCCTTTACAGGCAGTTATCAGATGATAGGTACTGGGAATATGAAGGTGAAGAGTAAAAACAAAACAGTTTTGCATCAAGCACATTTCTCTGGGTCTTAGAACAGGACCTGGCACATAGCAGATGCTCAACAAATACTGAATAAATAAAAGAGGCTAGAAGAACTGGCTAGCCATAAGCAGAAAATTGAAACTGGACTCCTTCCTTACACCTTATACAAAAATTAACTCAAGATGGGTCAAAGACTTAAATGTAAAATGCAAAATTATACACCTTATACAAAAATTAACTCAAGATGGGTCAAAGACTTAAATGTAAAATGCAAAACTATAAATACCCTAGGAGAAAATCTGGGCAATATCATTCAGTACATAGACAAGGGCAAAGATTTATTTCATGACAAAAATGTCAAAAGCAATGGCAATAAGAGTAAAAATTGACAAATGGGATCAAATTAAACTAAAGAGCTTCTGCACAGCAAAAGAAACTATTATCAGAGAGAATGAACAATCTCCACAATGGGAGAAAATTTTTGTGATCTATCCATCTGACAAAAGGTCCAATATCCAGAACCTACAAGGAACTTAAACATATTTACAAGAAAAAAAAAACCCTATAAAAAAGTGGGCAAAGGACATGAACACACACTTCTCAAAAGAAGACATTTACCATCTGTAATCCCAGCATTCTAGGAGGCCAAGGCAGGTGGATCACGAGGTCAAGAGATTGAGACTATCATGGCCAACATGGTGAAACCCCGTCGCTACTAAAAATACAAAAATTAGCTGGGCATGGTGGAACGTGCCTGTAGTCCCAGCTACTCGAGAGGCTGAGGCAGGAGAATCGCTTGAACCTGCGAGGCGGAGGTTTCAGTGAGCCGAGATCGCACCACTGCACTCCAGCTTGGGCAACAGAGCAAGATTCCATCTCAAAAAAAAAAAAAAAAAAAAGACATTTACACAGCCAACAAACATGAAAAAGAAGCTCAACATCACTGATAATTAGAAAAATGCAAATCAAACACAATGAGATACCATCTCATATTAGTCAGAATGGCAATTATTTCAAAATCAAGAAACAACAGATGCTGGCAAGGCTGCAGAGGAATAGGAATGCTTTACACTCTTTGTGGGAATGTAAATTAGTTCAATCATTGTAGAAGATAATGTGGTGATTCCTCAAAGACCTAGAACTAGAAACACCATTTGACCCAGCAATCCCACTACTGGGTATATACCCAAAGGAATATAAATCATTTTATTATAAACATATATGCACATGTATGTTCATTGCAGTAATATTCACAATAGCAAAGACATGGAATCAACCCACATGCCTACCAATTACAGACTGGATAAAGAAAATATGGTACATATATACCATATATATGGAATACTACACAGCCTTTAAAAAGAATGAGATCATGTCCTTTGCAGGTACATAGATGGAGCTGGAAGCATTATCCTCAGCAAACTAATGCAGGAGCAGAAAACCAAACACTGCATGTTATCACTTATAAGAGGTAGCTCAACAACAACGTGAACACATAGATGCAGGGAGAACAACACACACTGGGGTCGGTTGGTGGGTGGGGGTAGGAAGAGCATCAGGATAAACAGCTAATGCATACTGGGCTTAATAACTCGGTAATGGATTGATGGGTGCAGCAAATCACCATGGCACGTGTTTACCTATGCAGCAAACCTGCATATCCTGTGCATGTATCCCAGAACGCACAAAAATATATAAATAAATAAATAAGCAGAAAAGAGGGAAGAGAGGCAGAAGAGATTAAATGAAGATAAAAATTTCTTCCCTTAATAACTCACATAAGGCCGGGCGCGGTGGCTCACGCCTGTAATCCCAGCACTTTGGGAGGCCGAGGCGGGCGGATCACAAGGTCAGGAGATCGAGACCACGGTGAAACCCCGTCTCTACTAAAAATACAAAAAAAAAAAAAAAAAAAATTAGCCAGGCGCGGTGGCGGGCGCCTGTAGTCCCAGCTACTCGGAGGCTGAGGCAGGAGAATGGCGTGAACCCGGGAGGCGGAGCTTGCAGTGAGCCGAGATCGCGCCACCGCACTCCAGCTTGGGGGACAGAGCGAGACTCCGTCTCAAAAAACAAAAAAACAAAACAAACAAACAAACAAAAAACCTCACATATCTTTGTACGGAGTTGTATAAAAGCCCTGGGCAGAGAGGCAAGACATCTAGGCTCCCATGGTCTGCCCCTAACCACTCAGAATCTGGGTAAGTTATCTCTTCCCCGGACCTTGATTTCCTCCCCCATGAAATGCAGGATTTGTGTTCCGTTACAGTCTAAAGTTCTAGGATGTTAAAAATAACACTTTCCCAATGAAAGCAGTCATTTATTTTCTCTAGCTGCCTTTTGCACACACATAGTCACCCTTGTGTCAGGACCTCAGCTCACCTTCTCCTCCACACATGCCCTTCCCTAAACAACATCCTACCTGAGAGTAAGCTGCTTCTCCTTGCTGCCATCATCCTGTGTCCTAATGATAAACATTGCTCTCTCCTTTTGGCCATGTCCTCGCCTTTCTCTTTCCTCTTGAAGGGAAAGTCAGAATCTTCTCAGAAGGGTGAGTGTTCCGAAGCGGCTCAGCTATGTTGGACACACAGTAACCTCTTACATGAGCCACACCTAAAATCTGAAGTGAGTCTAAGGAAGTGAGTTTGGATCTGAGGACACAGCAGAAGGAAAAAAAATGTCCTGGTCTATCTTGCTAAGTAACAAGTGTTGAGCTTGCTAATGTTGCTTTTCTCTCTGGGTTTGCCTGCTGCCTTCTGGGCTCCCATTAAAAACCTCTTGTATGACAATTACTATTTTTTGCTTTTTCAAAATGTCACGGAAACTATTTAGCCAATAGATCACCTCATGCAAGGCTACAACTTCTCTTTTAAATATCGCATTAATCGTTTATATGTTGGATGATGTGAGTTATTAGCTTGGCAACAAAATGGGTTTTCCTCTTGGCTCTTTTTATTTCTTCTCTCATTATTACAGGAAAGCCAAACCAATACTTCATGGTGGACACTTATGTCATGCCCCTGGGGTCTAAATAATGGTCCTTTTTTTCTACCTGTCATTCAGTGTGTGAAGCATGCTGTAGAGGTATCAACTCCCCCCTCCCCCGTCATGCCCTCAAGGGCATGGCCACCACATTGTGCACCTCAGTTGATATTCTAAGGATGGTTCACAGTTGCGAGAGGGAATAAAAGGAATTCAGGTGCTGTGTCCAAAACTTAGATCTGGCCTGTCTCTGACACAGCCCAGCTGTGCAGCCTGGGGAAAGTTACTTAACCCCTCTGAGTTCTTCTCTAAAAGGGAGTTATAAAGATCTCCTCTAAGTTTTGACGTTTTATAATTATCAGACTCTGCTGTCCAAAGTATTTCAGAGAGTAGAGTACCTATGGCAAAAGCTTACATTGTAACTGCTGGTCAACAAAAAGCATGGGTACGTAATGCAAGAGAACAGTGGTGGGTATTGGGATTTGTGATGTCCCTTTGCTGAAACTGGGCTGGTGATGCAATAAATGCTCAGTTCTTTGGAGTAGAAGCCCTTCTCTAGTATCCTGGATCTTACATTTATGATGGCCTTAGGTGAACCATTTGAATTATCTAACTCTTAATTCCCTCACTTGTAAAACAAGTACATATATGCATCTTATCCGTGACAATGTGAACGGGGTGCTGTGCCAATTTCGAGAAAGAGTTGTCCATGTCACCGTCACTAGCCATGTCACTGTCACTGGCCATGTCATGGTACTATAATCATATGAGTCTGTGCTATCATGACTGAGAGTTTCTGTATCGTGTGAGTGCCTCTGGCACTATTTATATCCTTATTCCCCTGAGTATGTGAATGGATTTGTTACAGCTGTGTGGCTGAGTACTGCTAGGCTAGAAATCCTAACTGACTTACAGAGTTGCTGTGAGGTTAAAATAAAATGATAATCATGAACAATTTGGTACATTTTATAACTTACAAAAGGTTCGCCCACATGACATCTGTTTTTGGCATCCTAACAGCTGAATGAAATATTGTATTACTTGTATAAGTATTATTTTATGGAGAAGAAAATCTATAACTTAACTGATTAACCTGAAATAACTCAGCAAATCAAGGAAGAGCTATATTTGGAACCTAGATCTGTGTCAGTCCCAATACTTTATTTATGTTTTTTCTCATTATATATCCACCTTCTCATGAAAAAGTTACAAGGTCTATTATAAAACATTATACAAATGTTAGGTGGTGGTGGTGATATTAAGGAAAACTCTGGAGGGAAGGCTATAGATTTACAATTTCCTGTGTAATTTATTAGTTAGATTTTCCTAAGTAATTGCATTATTTCCTGGTTCTTTACCATTTAAGATGTAGCTGAAGTTAATGGCAAAGTCAGAGCAAAGTCACAGTTTTGAATGCCAACTAGTAGAGGAATTTGACTGAAATACCTGCACACTTGTTCTGTGGTTGAAATTGTTACAATGTCTTCTGAATGCTTTCAGTGTATGAACTGAGTTTGCACATGATCTGTTCTGTGATCCATACTTTTTCTGGCAGATGCTACAAGAGCCTCATGTTTTGTGCGCTGAGACACCACAGCTGCAGAGAGAGCTGACACATGAACTGCTTCTACAGGATCGGGGTGAATTCTCACTGAGCCAATTTCCTCTTTCTATTACCCTGGTGATCACTTGGTCAGAGCAGAAGTTGTTCCTGTCATCATGTTCTCTAAGTTTCCTTATCTATCAAAAGAGTATATCAACAGTTACCTTATGGAATTAGTATAACTTGTTTATAAAATAGCATATGCAGAGTGGCTTACACAATAAATGATAGTTGCTTACAAGAGGCATTACTACAAAAAAAATCACATCCAGAATCTTTGTCATGTAACACAGAACTCCATCAGCTGAGCCAAGTCAGCTATAGTCACTTCCATTCTATATTCTAACAATCATTTCTGAAACACTTAAGAGGGTTATTAAATTAATGAAATAAACACTTTTCATTAGTGATGTTAAAGAAAACCATCTTTAACATTTTTTATACAAGTTTTATGCATTTGTTTGCTACTCTTTTAGAATAATGAATAAATTCATGTCTCTTACTACTCAGCAAAGGATGTCTTTTATTTAATTAATTAATTTTTGTAAGAAACAAGGTCTTGCTCTGTCACCTAGGCTGCTGGAGGGCAGCGGTGTGATCATGGCTCACTGTAACCTACAACTCCTGGGGCTCAAGGGATCCTCCTGCCTCAGTCTCCAGAGTAGCTAAGGCTATTATTTTAATAAAGATGGGGTCTTGCTATGTTGGCCAGGCTGATCTCAAACTCCTGGCCTCAAGTGATTCTTCCTTCTTGGCCTCCAAAAGCACTGGGATTACAGACATGAGCCATTGGCCCAGGGCAGGATGTCTTTGTATTACCATTTCTGTATGAGAGGCTAACTTTAGGTCTATACCAAAGAAAATCTAAATTCACAGGATTCTATAGCTGCTAAGGCAAGAAACTAACATGTTGTTATTATTGTTATTAACTTCCATTTATTTAACAAAATGTATGCAAAGTTCTGAACAAATGTTTTATATGCACCATTTATTCATTTATTTATTGAACATCTACCATGTGCCAGGGGCTGTAGTGAAATACATTGTGGAGAGGACAGGGTTATGGTCTCCTCCAGGATAAAAAAATTATAAAACATTATTTTCCTGACCTCGTATTCCTCATCTGTATACTAAAGATAATAAAATCTATTTTTCTTCCCAGGACTATTACAAAGATCAAAAGAGATAATAGACATGAAACCTTGTAAATGAATAATCAAAAGGGATTCAAAAATTTAAATGTTAAGAATACCACTGAAAGGTTTGGTGTAGATTGTTATTTTGTTCCTTTGTCTGTTTTACTAGATTCTGAAGCACCTTTTATATCAGCTAAAATTTTATTAGACTGTATGCCATAGAAAATGCAAATCAAAGTGTCTTAACTGGGAAACTCTTGTTTTTGCAAAATAACAAAAAATATGATGGTAGGAAGTCCTAGGCTCAACAACATAGTTAAAGACTCAAGTTCATTCAATCTTTCTGCCACAGCAACCTCAGAATTTGCTTTTTTCCCTCATGATCATACTATTAGTTGCTTCATCTCTAGGACTGCATCCACTTTCCAGGCAGACCTCCTCATGAGATCTTATCAGATAATTCAGGAAAATAAGCACTTGTTAACAAATTTTTGCATTCATTTTATTTACCAGAATTGTGTCACATTGCTATCCTCAGACAAAAGGGAATTTTTTAAAGTGAGTTTTAGATGTTTAACCTTTAGGAGAACAAAACAAGAGAAAGAGGGAACAGGGTTGTAAATGATTCAGTGAAGGCTCATCATGACATAGGTTAAGGTTCAGTGACATTTTTTGTTGGTTTACTATATTTCTCAGCTGTGACTTCAAACTGCAAAGACACTCAAGAGTCACATATGCTAAAAAGCTCTAGTGAATTTCTACCCTAAAATTGTTGGTGCCACATCTGGATAGGTGGATTAAGATTGATTAGTTGTTCAAATTATCCCTGCGTGGTCTCAGAATGGCTCTGGATTTGATAATTACACAATCTCTGATGATCTATTTCTAATTCAAGATTCAGACTGTGGCTTCCCCCATATAAAATGGTCAATTTATTAATAAACAAATAAAAAGAATAAGATCTCTTATTATAAAAAGAATAGGCTGTCTTCTGTGGTTGCTATAAAGAAAGAAACAACCTCATATAATTATTATAGGCCCAAAGGCTAAAAAGGAAATTAAATGGGCATGTGCCTAGAAACTGTCTGTAAAAATCAAGTTTGCTGAAAGAAACAAGAGGGAACTGGAAGGGTTGGAAAACGTGCATTACTCATACTATCAGAACAGGAGCAAGGAATGGAAACAGAATAAAGAAAACAAGTAGATTAAACTAGAGGAAGAAAGTAGTTTATCTAAGGGGAATGTATTAGCCAGAGTTCTTCAGAGAAACAGAACCAATAGGAATAGGGTGTGTGTGTGTGTGTGTGTGTGTGTGTGTATACGTACACAGAGACAGAGACAGAGAAAAAGAGAGAGAATAAATTGGCACAATAGATTATGGAAGCTATCAAGTCCAAAATCTGCAGGGTGCACCAGTACTCTGAAGACCCAGGGAAGCATTAAGCTGCAGTTTGAGTTCAAAGATAGTTTCCTGGAAGAATTCTGTCTTTTGGTGAGGTCAGAGGTTTTTTTGTTGTCATTGTTGTTTTGTTTTTTTGGCTTTTTTTCTTAAGGCCTTAAGTGATTGAATGAGGCTTACCCACATTATAGAAAGTAATCTGCTTTACTCAAAGTCTACTGATATAAATGTTAATCTCATATTATATCTCCACAGCAACATTCAGAAGTGTTTGACCAAATATCTGGGTACCATAGCCAAGTCAAATTGACACATAAAATTAACCACCACAGAGAAATTGAGATCTTAGAGAACAAGTCAGGCAGATAAAAAGTACAGATTATGTTAATTTTCTCAGAGCATCAGGATCTAGGAAATTAATGGGAAGCACCTTCCTAAAACTCAGAGATTTCATATTAAAAATCCCTCAAATTTTGGGACAGCTATATCTGGTGGTTAACAAAAATATGAACAGAGATGAGACTAAGATCAGTAGATTATAAAATACTCAGATTGTTATAATGCATTGTTAAAATGATGGTCCCCAATGAATCATGGCTCCTTTGAGCCATTCCCATTTGCTATGTCAGGTTGTTATGGCCTCCCATCCAAAGATGAAGCCCATTTCCCCATCCCCTGAAGTTGGGGTGGTCTTATGACTTGTTTGACTAATAGAATGCAGCAGAAGTGACATGGTACAACTTTCAGGGCTTGTACCTTCTGCTTTCATCATCTTAACCTTACCCTAAGGCCACTATGCTGTGAAGAAATCTAGGCATGTGGGAACAGAAGTCCAGCCATACCAGCTATGGCAACTAAGTTCAGTGACTGCTGACCTGAGAGCCACCTGTAGCCTCATGAGTGAGCCCAGACAAAACAGCAGATGAACAGCCCAGCCCACCCAAAGAATACTAGGAAAATAATGGGTTGCTTTCAGTCACTAAATTTTGGTGTGGTTTGTTGCACAACTACATAGCTATAAGACATAGTTGCAATTCATTTATTTTCACTGCTGTCTAGTACTCCACTGAATAATGTCAGACTCTTTTAAAGTACATTTTTTTTCTTGGTAGACATTTGGATCATTTCTACTTTGTTGCTGTTTAAAAAAAATGCCACTTGTGAACATAAATATGCACACCTCCAGTTACACACTCTGAGGTACACACCTCAGAGTAGAATTGCTGTTGAAGGTATGTGCATTTGCAACCTAACTTTTAAAGCAGTTATCAATCTGCTTTCCAAAACACAAACCAGGCAGAATTATGAATCAATTGGAAAAATACTATTATAACAAGTCATTAGAAACAAGATATGAACAAATATACCACAGAAGAAAAAAATAAACTGGTCCATCAACATATAAATGAGTCCCTGTTTCATTAGTGAAGAGAGAAATGCATTCCTTAGTAATCCCAAAAAAGGTTAGTTTCCTTTCTTTTCTTTTTTTTTTTTTTTTGTTTTGCTTTTGTTTTGTTTTGTTTTTTGAGACAGAGTCTCACTCTGTTACCCAGGCTGGAGTGCAGTGGTGTGACCTCGGCTCAATGCAACCTCCTCCTCCCCAGTTCAAACAACTCTTCGGCCTCAGCCTCCCAAATAGCTGGAACTACAGGCGCGTACCACCACGCCCAGCCAATGTTTTTGTATTTTTAGTAGAGACGGGGTTTCACCATATTGGCCAAGCTGGTCTTGAACTCCTGACCTCCTGATCTGCTGGCCTCAGCCTCCCAAAGTGATGGGATTACAGGCGTGAGCCACCGCGCCCAGCCTCTTTTCCATTTTAAAGGGAGTGGCTGACACTAGTAAAAGAAAATTTAGGCTATGCCCTGTAACTACCTACCTACAAATGTTTCTCTCGAATGATCAAAAAGAACAATTGTGGGATTGAAATGGTGGCAGTAAAATATGCAATGTTGATACAGGAGCAGGGAAAGGTGATGTTGATTCTGCTGGTAAGGATGTAAATTAATACCATGTTGCTAGGGATGAATTTGGCAATACACATCAAAACTTTTCAAATGTGTATACTTTTTGAATCAGAAATTTTATTTCTGGGAATTTATCAGACAACTTCAAGGATATTTGTACAAGTGTTGATTATTGCATGCCTTGACCATGCTCCCTTCTGTCTACCCATAATCCTTCCTGAAAGCAAGGCCCACTTTTCTACCAGGTAATCCTGACCTCATCCTGTCAGAATTGAATGGACCAAGAATTGAACTACCCTAAAAGTGAGTAATCCATAGACTCTAGATAGAGGGCTGACTGGCCAGGTGTAAAACAATGAGCAGGAACAACAGGATTGTTTTCTTGGGAATGAGGAATGGAGAAACCAAGAGATGAGAGCTGTTGGTTACAGAGACAGGAGCCAAAAGGATATATTAAGGATTATCATGATGTATTAATAGACACAGGGAAAGCCATCACATACCATATATGAGAATCAGCAATTATGAAGCAAAGGAAAACTGTTAGTAGAAACAAGGGAATGAGACAGATGCGCAAAGAGAAGTAGCTCTCCTCACTTAGTGCTGCCTCAGACTCCAGTAGCTTTCTAGTTCCAGTTCCAGCCACATATGTTATTACAATACAATACCTTTTCATTGAGAAACCTCAAATGTGTCTCTGTTTCTTTTCTTTTCTTTTCTTTTCTTTTCTTTTCTTTTCTTTTCTTTTTGAGACAAAGTCTCACTCTTGTAGCCCAGGCTGAAGTGCAACGCGTGATCTTAGCTCACTGCAACCTCCGCCTCCTGGGTTCAAACAATTCTTCTGCCTCAGCCTCCTGAGTAGCTAAGATTACAGGTGCCTGCCACCATGCCCAGCTAATTTTTGAATTTTTAGTAGAGACAGGGTTTCACCATGTTACCAAGATGGTCTCGAACTCCTGACTTCAGGTGATCTGCCTGCCTTGGCCTCCCAAAGTGCTGAGATTACAGATGCTGGCCAAGTTTCTGTTTCTTGATATCAAACATTTTTCACTGAAATAATCCCCAAATGATATAAGGATGTAAAATCGTGATGCTGAGACATGTTGATTAAACGACAAACCCATGATAAGCTTTTTTTCTCCTTTATGTGAGATGTGGTCTAAACCCTTGGGACAATTTACTTCAGGGAAAAAAAAAATTAATAGGAAGCTTTTTTGACTGTAGGATCAAGGTATATTTTTTAATCAAATTCCACCAGTAGTAATACAGCATTTTCAGTCCCCTCAAAATAAGTTAATATTTTGCCAAGTGAAAAAGAGACACATTACAGGACAGTATGTCTAAATATCCACATTATTTTCTTGTTATTTATATATACAGTATGTTATAAACACAGAGATTATAAATAGGTTAGAAAGGCTACATACCAAAATATTGACTGTGGCCATTTCTGAATAGTGATATAATTGATTTGGGGTGTTTTTGTTTTGTTTTTGCTTCTCTGGGTTCTTGATCTTTCTACAATAAAATCAATAATTTTACAAATGAATATTTTAATGTGTGATTGTGAATACTGGTGCCATTGGATATGACTCCCTATATGTTTCTTCTAAGGGTCAGTTTTTCTGGAAATAGTTTGAAGATACCGACTCATGGTCAGATGTTTCACATTTACCCTCAGAAATGAGTGCTACTATTCAGAAACAGAGGTAAGGGTCTTCCCTGCCGTTGGACATTGGGAAGATGTTGATAGTCTTAACTGACACCCTGGCTAAACCGTTTCAGGACCACTATGGTTAGGTCTCTTGGTTGTTCTTTTTGTAGGTGCCCGCTTTGCTTGTGGGATTTAGGAGGAAATGCCACAGATTGTTATCAGAAAAGTGAGTTATTTGATGTATTATTTAACATTGAAAAGTTCTTTTAATGAGAAAAAATTGGTAGTTGGGTCTGTTTATTTTTGTGGTAATGTTTTGAATTAAAATTCTCTAATAAGCTTATCATCAAGATTTTGTAAGATGGTTGTTCAATGTTAGTTTATTGTTACAGGATATGTATTTAGTAATGACTTTAAAATAGACTCCATTTGTAATCTGCTGCAAATAGAATTTTAATAATCAAGAAATTGTTACATTTATGCCATGTTAGTCATTAAATTGAGCCAGGAAATAACAGAGTTGATGCAGATGAAAATATTAAATCTGTAGCAGAAGACTGGATAAAACTATTTGATCATTTCAGGTTTATCTCTGAGTTAACTCATTGTGAAAAGATTATAAATGATTTAATTGTTCTCCATCTATTAGAAATTCAATTAAATGCTGTTTAGTTTATGTAACCACAAACCTCCTATTATCACTTCATTCTCAGTATTAACTCTACTGTGTATTAACACCACTGAAGGGTAGATTACAACTATCTAGAGGGGAAATAGAACAATTCTTACTGTAAATGCCATGACTTATCCATGCTCTAAATTTTACCCACTATATTTCATTCATTCAACATATATTCACTGGTAGAAATCAACAGATCCCCAGAATCCTCGGGCACACTATGCCCTCTACCTTCAGGGTTCCTCTGACTATTGGGAACTCTCTGTCTCTCTGCACTTACCCTGCAGTGTTGCCATGACGTATTTACATGGTGACTTCTTCTCAAATGATAAGGAGTTCTTTCAGGTCAGGGACAGTATCTAACTCGTTATGAAGTAATAGGACAAAAAATATTATTTAAGGACAAAGTTGATTGTGCCATATTCTACCCATTAGGAAAAATTCCATTATTCTATTAAGCAAAGATGACATTTGATGTGCTCTTTTACCCTCCCAGAGACTTTAATAAGGGAGAGACAAGAAAAGACTGAGATTGCAAGTCCTCTTCCAATTCTTTTGTTCTGCAACATGGTGGAAACTGGAGTTCCCACATGCCATTGTTTAGCAGAATGCTTTAAGTGTGTATTTCCACATATTCAGACGTGTACTCAGGGAGTAGAAAATCTTAGTTGCTTTGTATAACACAGTGAGGAAGATTGAGTTTCCTTGGGGTGCTAAAGGATGGAGTTTGCACCAAATTGAAAACTTGAGAGTTTGGTGAACGGCTCTCAAATTATCTGTGGTGAAGAACCAGGTTTTTGTTGTTTGTTTGGGGGGAGGTTGTTGTTTAAGTTCTAATCATCACTGATCAAATGCTTGTAAATGCTTATTCTCAATTTCTAACTTTGTGAAGTACTAACTTTGTGATGTACTGATAATACCACACTCTGAGTAAGACCGGTCTAGAGAGTGGCGAGGTTGAAGGACTCACAAGAACAAGGATACCTAATATTCAAATGTAAGTTGTTATTGCTAATCTATATGAACCCTTACCTAGGTTACTACATTTTTAAATTTTGTTTGACATGCAAATGCTTCATGAGATTGGACTTTGTTGTGGTTGTTGCTGGGGATTAGGGAGTTTAAAAAACAAGAAAGGGAGTTAGTTTTATGTCATGGTCAACATAGAACAGAGACAAGAGAAGGGAGTAGATGACAATACACAAAAACTCAGTAAAATCAAGGGACTGAAGCCAGAGTGACCCTGAGAATGTAATCTCTGTAGATTGCTAACTCTCCAAAAATTCCACCAAAAGACACAGATTAAGCAAATTTAGTGTACTACCCTTGTAATAAGGGAGATCACTAACTTGACAGAACCATAGTAGCAACTTGCATGATAGAATACAAAAAAATAAAAAGTAGAGAAAAATACTTATAAGAGTGTAGTTTAAGGTGGGTATTTCAATGTAGGCACCTGATTAGAATAGGACAGAGTTTGTTACATAATAGTTCAGCATTAGCAGACACAATGAAAAAAAAAGGGGGGGGATTTGAAGGAAGCCTTGAAAAACAGTCCCTTGAGAAGCCCAGTTGAATCATTTATTGTTCTGAGAAGGAAGATATGTGCCTTGATGTAGGCTACTTGGCTAGTCTACTGTTGGAATAAATAGACTTCGGAAAGTTCATGAGACAGACATCCTCCTGAGAAAGAATTCTCTGGAAAAATAAAGTCAGGTTAATGCAGAGTTTTGAGTATAATAGTAAATTCATGCAATTAGAGACGGTTAAGCTACAGGTTTCAGTTCTGAGTTCGCAGCTGTAAACCCTAGAGAAGACATTAGTTTCTCAGAGTTTGTGTGATAGGAAATCTGATCTTATGTGACATCTGGGTTATATTTGTTATCCCTAGCATACAGCAGTGTTAGTCACATAATAGGGACTCCACAAATACTTGCAAAAAAGGAATGAATGAGTAAATAAATGAGTAAGTGAGAGAGAACACCACTCTAATACTGTCTAACCCAATGCCTAAAAACTCCAGTTTTAGTGTCTACTATCATAATGTCTTCTTCTTCTTTTATTTATTTATTTATTTATTTATTTATTTTTTAGATGGAGTCTCGCTCTATCGCCCAGGCTAGAGTACAATAGTGCAATCTTGGCTCACTGCAACCTCCCCCTCCCAGGTTCAAGCCATTCACCTGCCTCAGCCTCCTGAGCAGCTAGAACTACAAGCACATGCACCATACCCAGCTAATTTTTTGTATTTTTAGTAGAGATGGGGTTTCACCATGTTGGCCAGGCTGGTCTCAAACTCCTGACCTCAGGTGATCAGCCCACCTCAGCCTCCCAAAATGCATTATCTATTTCATTAAGAAAAAGGAAAAAGCAACCATACTAAGCTTCAAATAAGAGCATGTGAGCATACCTGATGACCCTAGACCCACTGGAATCTCACATAACTCATCCTGAACTGGTTGGGAATCAAGTCTCTCAGGATTAGCCCTGGTAATCTGAAGGTCAAGTCATCAAGAAGTGGCATCTCTACCATGTTGGGCAATCATAGCCCTGAACTCAAATTTCTGTCTGATGTATTTGGTGTGATCCCTTCTTTTATACTCTTTTAATTTCTGCTTGGAGAGACCCACTGACCTTGTAGCTGACTGTCAGAGCTTTTCCTTGCCAGGCCAGCAATAAATTTGGCATTGTTTTGGACACTGATTTGGTGGTCTTTGTTTCTTAGTGCTCAACAATTTTAATAGAATCAGAATGCAGAGATATAATGGATAAATGGACTATTAATAAAGCACTATTCACAACAGCAAAGACTTGAAACCAACCCAAATGGCCATCAATGATAGACTGGATAAAGAAAATGTGGCACATATACACCAGGGAATACTATGCAGCCATAAAAAAGGATGAGCTCATGTTTTTTGCAGGGACATGGATGAAGCTGGAAACCATCATTCTCAGCAAACTAACAGAGGAACAGAAAACCAAACACCACATGTTCTCACTCAAAAGTGGGAGTTGAACAATGAGAATACATGGATGCAGGGAGGGGAACACCACATACTGGGGCCAGTTGAGGGGTGGGGGACTACGGGAGGGATAGCATTAGGAGAAATACCTAATGTAGATGACAGGTTGATGGGTGCAGCAAACCACCATGGCACATCCCATACCTATGTAACAAACCTGCACCTTCTGCACATGTATCCCAGAACTTAAAGTATAATAAATAAAGAAACACATACATACATACATAAATCCCAACCCCACAGTCAATGAGATTCTGAAGTTATAACTGTTGCTTTCTCTAAAACTATAGACCAAAACTATAAGAATTATAACTTATAATAGTGTAATTTTAAAATGCAATTGTAAAAGACTATGGCATATATTGTGGCTGAAGGGTTTTGTATTTCAAACAAACACTAAAATATTCTATGGACAATATCATGACCTTTTCAAAACCAAAACTGCCCCCTAGAAAATCTAAAAATTTGGCCATGAGTCCAGAAATATTTCTACCCACACTATTTAAATTATGTATTTTATAATACTGTTTGAAATTCCATTACACGTTAAAAAAAAAAAAAAGCATTTTAAAATGTAAATGCAGCATTACTTATTTATATATTATCATGAGTTTGGCCAAATAGGGGCATATGATTTGGGCATTTAGTAGATATCCAGGAAGAGTACAAGTCTGAGTCAGCTCCCTCACAGGGCTGCTAGGACAGAAAGAAATTACAGTAAGGAAGTAAACACTGGGAGAGTAATGACCCAAGAGAGATGGGAGTATCCTAGTCTGTACACTCAAGGCACCGAATCACAAAGCGGGGGTCTGGATTGTCTGCTTGGGAGTTGGGGCCTGCTTGTAGTATTTTTAGGATACCTTGGTCTCTGAAAAACCATGCTTTCTAAGCAGAAAGGGAGAAATATCTCAGCTATGTATTTTTAGAATATCTTAGTTTTGTTTATCTCCAACTGAGCATGGGCTTCCAGACTGATAGTCTGCATTTAAAATGTTCTGTTGAAGTGTTCAGTTCATTTATTTTTAATTAAAATTTTATTAAAATTATAAAACTGGTGTGAAGATTAAAAGCAGACAGTACAAATTACATATGTGATGTGGTGACATTAAATATTCACCCACCCAGCTAATTTGGGTAACTTCAGAGTGAATAGTAAAAACTAACTACTGCTTCCAACTTTGTTCTTTTCACTCTCCCACCAGTTGTCCCTGAGAATCTCTCTCAAGAGTAAATGCTTTTTCCTGGCCTGCTAGACTGCTTCTAATTGAGCCCTGCAAATAAATGATCCCTCACCAGCCCATTGGTGTGGAATGATAGGAATGGCAGAGTGAACAATAAGTTACCTGTTATCATCTCAAACATGAAAAAAGTTTCATGATCAGCACAGCCCATTCAACAAATGGAACATGGACACTTTAAAATGATGAGAGAATTCAGGGCACATTAAGATGTCTCCAGCAGTTTCAGGACTCACAGGAATGGTGATTATGTGCAGAAGAGCAATAGCACTATAGGTACCTGGCATGACTCCTACCCTGGTGGGTAGACACTGGAGATGCTGAGGAAAATAAGAGTACCAAGAACTCAAAGTTTAACAGGGGGAGACATGACAGCTTTAAAGCACCTCTAAATTCATGATATATCTCACTTTTTACTAATCAGTTGAAGTTGAGAGCAATAGTTAACAGAGCACAAGTTTAGAAAGGTGCAGTCATCTACTCAAAACCAGTCTAGAGGTGTGGGTGGGAGAGTGAGCACTGGAACCAGCTTCTAAACCCTAGTCTTTTCTACTTCACTAAGCATGGAATTCTGAGTGGTGTGTGTGTGTGTGTGTGTGTGTGTGTGAGAGAGAGAGAGAGAGACAGTCAGAGAAAGAGAGAGAGATAAAAACAGGTCAGAACATTTCTGCATACGATAAACAAAACCTCTGCCTTCCTATTCTGGATATACAGTTGTATTAGTTGATGTCTTAGTTATGTATTTTTGAAAATGTAGCACTTTCCCCACCTTGGAATGACAGACTTATTAACCCAGTTATTAATAGATAAATCAGATTATTTGTAGAAGCTTCTTAAAATCAAAGTTAAGTTTTGTCTAACAATTTCTGCTAAGAAGAATAAATTTAAAGAAAAAATATACACTTTGTTTACTTAAATGTCATTCAGATAGAAAGCAGGCAGTCTAAAAAATGACAAATATTTCAAAATTAATGTTGATTATAAATACAAAAATCTACAGTGGTTTGGGAAAATAATAGAAGGAAACTAGAAAGAACTCATTGAAGCCATCTTTTTCCAATAAGAAAAAAAATCAGTAAAGTTACTCCTAGGTTTCTCAGCTAGCACAAGAAATCTTATATCAATTCTTTCACTCAGATCAGGATCTACATGTTGTACTAATTGCAAAGTGCAGAGTTACATATATCTTCCTAAGTTCTGGGCCCAGCATTCAGGTGCAGACTGTGGGGCCGGTGTTCACTGAGGTCTAGTAGGGACCCCCTGGAGTAACCAGCAATGTCACTGGACAGTGGTCTGTCTGTGCAGTCTCCAAGTCTAATTCTCTAGTCCTCTTGATATGAGAGGAGGGCAGGGAAATACTAGGTAGACAAGGGCAGGGTCCCTGCTGAGGGTTCCACCCTCCGGCCTGTGCTCATGGACCTAAGTGAGGACAGGCACTCCTGTTTTCCCGCCCAAATGTTGCATTTTCCGAGACCACTCTGGCCCTCCCCGTGCCCCCATCCTGTGCCTATGAAAAAAAAAAAAAAAAAAAAAAAAAAAAAACCTGAGGCCCTAGCGGGCACACACACAAGCAACTGGATATCGAGAGCAGCAAAGGAGCTGAAGGGCACACCGACAGGCACCAGCAGACACCGACAGGCCATTGACAGCAGAACGATGTGGCATTCGGCGTGGGGAGGGGGAGTTAGAGGACAGTCCGGCCGCTGGGCCGCCCAACTCCAGGGAAGACCACCTTCCCATCCATGCCCCTTGTGACCTCTCCATCTACTTCACTGAGAGCTACCACCAGTCAATAAAAAACCCTGCACCCATCCTCCAAGCCTGCATGTGATTCATTTTTTCCGGTCCACTAGGGAAGAACCCGGGATACAGAAAGCCTTCTGTCCTTGTGATAAGGCAGAGGGTTTAACTGAGCTGATGAACACAAGCTGCCTGCAGATGGAAAAACTGAAAGAGCACACTGTAACACATGGCCACTGGGGCTTCGGGAGCTGCAAACAATCACCCCTAAATGCTGCTGTGGGGCCGGAGCCCAAAAAGCTCCCCACAACCTACCCATCTGCATGTCCCCTAGGGGTTTGCGCAGAAGGACATTGAAGAAGCCAGCCCTGCCGCACACTCTGCGAGCGGGATAAGGGAACTTTTCCCATTTCACTCTCAAAATTTCTTTAAGTGTCCTAAGGTCCCTTACTACATTCCTTTTCTGTTTAAACTGCCTCGACTGACCTTTATTCTTTGAACACTGTCACACAGAGAAACACACAAGGTGCATCCACCACCCAATAGCCAGAGTGAGATTTCTAATACAAACATCAATACACGTCACTTCCTTATTCAAAACCTCCAATGGACTTCCTCCTGCGACCACACTACAGCTCACACTCCTCTCCAGGACTGTGGGTCCTGGTCTTGTTCAATCACAGGGACCTCTGTGCGGCCTGTGTCCCCACGTGATCTGCCCTGCCCATCACTGCATTCCAGCCACATACCAGGATCCTTCCCACCCCAGGGCCTTTGTGCTTGCTGTTCCTTTAGCTTCAAAGTTTCTCCAAAACTTGTCATTGCTGCCTCCCTCTCACCACTGAGGGCTCAATAAAATCATTACTGTCTCACAAAGGGCCTCCTTGACCACCCCAGGTGCTCTCTATTACATTGTCTCATTTTATCTTCTGTTCACTTAGCTCTCACATGTCTAGGAAGTTTATTTATTTATTTATTTATTTATTTATTTGCATATTGTCTATTTTCTCAGACATAACAGTAAACAACTGAAAGGTAAGAACTCTTTCATATTAACAGCACTTAAAACAGTACCAAGAACATAGTACTCACTTAATTACAGACTTTCAGGTTTTCTTTTAATGTTGTTGCTCAAGTTTTACTTTTAATTTTATTTATTTTTTAAAAGAATGAATTCTCATTTGAGATGACTTGAAAGATGAAAGATTATAAAGGAAAAAACCAAAATCACCTTTATTCCCATACCCAGGGATAAGTATTATTAACATTTTGATCCATTTCTGCATATATCTTTTCTATAGAACATAGAGATAGCCTTAAGCATAATTGGGATTATGTTCCATAGTTTAAATTACCACAAACTGGAGGGCTTAAAACAACAGAGACGGGCAACCCATCGAACATGAGAAAATATTTACAAACCATATATATCTGATAAGGGGTTAATACCTAAAATACATAAGGAACTCCTACAACTCAATAGTGAAAAACAAATAAATAACCCAGTTAAAAATGGGCAAAGAACTTCAATACATATGTCTGAGTAATCAATAAAAAGACATTCAACATCACTAATCATCAGGAAAATGAAACTCAAAACCACAGTGAAGTATCACCTCACACCTGTTATAACATCATTATCAAAAAACAGAAAATAACAAAAGTTGGTGAGGATGTGAAAAAAAATTGGAATCCTTGCGAAGACGTAAAACAGTATAGCCCCTTTAGAAAACACTATAGAGGCTCTTCAAAAAATTAAAAGCAGAACCACTATCTTATCCAGAAACCTCATTCTGGGTATCTATCCAAAAGAATTGAAATCAGGATCTTGAAGAGATATTTACACTCCCATGTTCCTTGCAGCATTATTCACAATAGCTAACAGGGAGAAACAACCTAAATGTCCATCAGTGAATGAACGAGTAAAGAAAATATGGTATACTTACAATGGTGTATTATTCAACCTTTTAAAAGGAAATACTGCCACATGCTACAACATGAATAAAGCTAGAGGACAGTATGCTGAGTGAAATAAGCCAATCACAGAAAAACAAATACTGCATGATTCCACTTATATGAGGTAATCTAAAGTAGTAAAACTCATGGAAGTTTTACTTTAAAATGGTGGTAGAATGTTAGTTCTACCATTACCTGGCAATGGTAGTTGCCAAGGACTGAGGCAGAGGGGAAAATTTGAATTGCTGTTCAATGGGTATAGTGGTGCAATCACGCAAGATGAAAAAATTCTAGAAGTCTGCTGAACAACATTGTGCTTATAGTGAATAATACTGAACCATACACCTAAAAATTTATTAAGAAGATAAATCTAATGTTAAGTGTTTTGTACCATGATTTCTTTAAAAAATAATAAAGAAATGGCGGAAATTGATTCTTTCACAGTTTGAGAGACCAGAAGGCCCAATCAAAATGTCGTCAGGATCATCCACTCTCTGAAGGCTCAAGGGAAGTGTCCTTCCCTGTCTCTTCTGAGCTTCTGGTGCTGGCAGTCACTTGGTTTGTAGATACATCACTCCAGTCTCCCGCTCTGTTGTCACATGGTCTCCTTTCTTGTGGGTCTCTGTCTCTGTATGTTCATGTGGCCTTCTATAAATACACCAGTCACTGGATTTAGGGCCCACCCTACTTAATTAATTATATCTGACCCCCTCTTAATTAATTATATCTGCAAAAACCCTATTTCCAAATATGGTCATATTTCTGGAGACCTCAGTATCTGACAGGAATTGCCTCAGCTCCCTCAGGTTTTACCCTAAGACTCAATATGAAGTTATGCTTCAGCTGTGCATTGACACTGGCCCACTCAGTCCTCTTGCCCTTAACCACTTGGGTGAGGCACTTTCATTCAATCTTCAAGGACAGGCAGGCTGTTTACCATCAACCTACCTGACACTAACCTTACAGATTTCTCTTTCATCTCTACTAGAGATGAAGAAATGGTTTAGGAGCTAGAGATAAACTTCCCTGACCTTAGGCACATCTTTCAAAAGAAGTTCAGCTTTTCAGATGATCTAGGACAGCACTTAGATCCAGTTTCCTATGGGGCCTCCTACTGCAGATCTTCTCTAACTCACAGATGAAAAATTGGCATAAATTCTCTTTTGAAAGCTTGTGAAGCACTGAACATGCCCCTGAATTTCTGGGATTTTACCTTAGTAAGAGAACAGGAAGAACTAGAACATGCTGAGCTATAAAATGCTCAGGCAGCATCTTCTGCTCATTTCTGGTATTCTAATTAGCCTTTTCCCAGGAAAGTATCATGCAAACAATATCAAAATGCATTTGAAAATAAGCAATATCAAAATACTTTTCTCAGAGGCTTTAGAGATTTTGGTTTAGACTTGTGCTTCGGAAAGCTAGTTCTTATGTTAGGGAGTACAGAGAATAAAGAATAAGAGAGATTAGCAAGGAGACTGGTCAGTAGGTGGTTTTGAGATTAAAAGAAAGTCTTTGAACTAGGGGAGTATTAGAGAGGAGGAAGCAGTCATAAAATCCTATATTTGTCTTAACTAATAGGTTACTGTGACTTGGCCAACTTTCCCACATTTCAAGGAAATGTGTCATTGAGCAGTTTAGACAGGTACAGACTATCAGAAAAATGTCTGTCTGAAAGAGACTAACCAGAGTGCCAATAGGGGAGAAATGACAACACAGAGTTTTGATATTGATGCTTGAACTAATTAACATGCAAGGTATAAAATCTCTAGGTGACTCGCAATGGTAGAATACCATTAGATCCAGCAGGTTTTTTAAAGCCTACATGTACCCATAGAATGAAGACGGGCTGAAAAGGACAGGCTATTTTGCTTTCAGATTATCAAATATTTGAGAAAAAAATGTTTAAGTGTATTTTCTAAATAAAACTCTATCTTAGGCAAGATACCAGTGTGCTTGTTACAAAAATATTAAAATAACGGTCAAAAAAACCATATAGGTACTCAGAAATTAGTTTAGTGATTAGAGCCTTTTTTAAAAAAATGCATTTCAACCCCACTATTTCCAGTATTAAAAACTGTATAATTAAATGCCTTTATTAAAAAAGGATTTTTAAGTCATTTGTTTTTAAAATTCTAAAGAGGAGGAAGTATGGAACAAATATCTTTGTACTTCCTTAGGCACAACAAATATGACACGATCCCTTTTATTATTTTTGTATGCCTGTGGAAATGTTCTACACCAGAAATACGATTCAATTTAAGAGGCTTTAACCTTATTTCATGTGATTCTCTGCTGTTTGTCATTAAGACACTTCCGATTAAAGGTTTATTGACTCAATGGATACTCTCTATTATATATTACTGTTTTAAAAGAGCAAAGCTAACTCATTAGTTAGAAACCAGCAAAGCATGCAAGTGCTTTGTTCAACTGACAATAAGAGAGAGAACCAGTGGAAATTTACTGCTGGAAAGTATTATCACCAAAAGATATTCACTGAGCTGACAATTTTTGACATTTCCCATGTTCCTTCTGAAAATATTTGTGTTAGAATCAGACCTTTCAACATACCAAATCACATCTGATTGATTTCCCTGTGATTTTTCAAACTCTGGAAACTGAAGTACAAGTAAAATGGGCAAAGTTTCTCTGAATCTTCACCACAGACCCAGAGCCACACGAAGGATCTGACTCTTCATCCCTGCCCCCACCACCAACACCATTAAGACTGTACTTAAGTAATAAACCTTGTGTAACTCGTGATTCTGAAGCCCTGAAGAAGTAAAGGCAAACAATCAAGGGATGCGACTAATGTCACTAACAATGCTAACAAAAATAGGCTTCATCTCTAACTGGAGGGGAATGGCTGGGTCTTCTCTCTTTCCCAGGCGGGGTAACTCAAATCCCTACTCCAACCATGCCTTCTCTGTGGAGCCCCCAATCTTCCCTTGCTGTGGGAGCCTTGTTGTCTGCCATCTTATGACCTAACATGATGCCATCCTTGAGTGGCTCCTGCTTCCACAGCATCTACCCTGGATTTCTTCTCCAGACTTCTTATTGCTGTTTCTGGGACTCAGCTTGCCACCCCATTAACCTTCCTTCCATCAAAATGTCACTGCCCTCACTGAGTGGGGAAAATTCCCTTCTATGCTCCCAGACAGGATGTCCTGTTTTGTAGTATGGATTTCTGTTTTCTAACCACGGGACCTTGCCACGCAGACTACCTGAAGACTTATACATGTTTGTTCCTCTGACATGGGATACTGCATGACATGCCTTCAGAACAAGGGACCCACTTTACAGCAGCTGCAGGCCTGATAGAGCAATGGAGTGGCCTTGGGGAGGCACTGCTGAGGCACCACCTTGGAGATGGTGCTCAGTGAGAAGGTTGATGCTCGGTTCATTTTTTTCATATGTTTATTCAGCTGTTCCAATATATTTTTTAAATAAGTATCTTTTTCCCATTAAACTAAATTACTTTGATCCATGGTTTAAAAAATCAATTGAGTATATGCATATATGGATGTATTTCTATCCTCTCTATTCTGCTCCATTTCTTTCTTGTTCTCTCCTTATGCTGCTACTACCCTCTTGTCTTAATTGTTGTAGCTTAATAAAAAGTTCTAAAATCGATAATAGGATACATTTTCTAGATTGTTTGGCTCCTTTCTTTCAGAGATATTTTGCCTCAATTTCCAGCCACCCCACAATTCTAAGCTTTGCCCTCTATTTTTTCAGATCAACAGGACTATGACTTTCTCAAAAGCTTCCTGAGCAGAGGAAGAAGCACCATAAAGCAATGACCGTTATATGGTTTTGTAGTCCATAGGTCCAGGAAGCATGGCAGGGAGGTAGTAGAGACCCCTCAGACAATTATTCTAGGTGATATATCTGAAAAATTTGTGCTTTCAAACACTGAAACTTTAGGCTGTGTGTGTCTAGAAGTACTGGTTCCCAGAAGGGGAATGCTTCTATCAGGAGACTTGGGTAGAGCCCTATTTAACATTAAGCTGCAGCTGCCACACAGTTTCTTTGAGTCTTCAGTGCCAATAGACCAGTAAACAAGGACAGGCGTCATTAAATGGGCAAGAATAACTAACCCTGATTATAAGGAGGAGGCAGCACTGCTCTTATAAAATGAGGACAAGGAAAAATATGACTGGAACCCAGATAATCCACTGAGCATTTCTTGTTACTTACCTACCCAATTTCAATGGAAAACGGAGATGTACCACACCCATAGCCTGAGAAAGCTATGAGAACCAAGGGCTCAGAACCCTGAAGGATGAGGATGTGGGTCACCCTGACATGTAAGCCACATAAAATTGCAGTAGTATTAACCATGGACAAGGAGAATCTAAAATGAGTACTAGAGGAAGAAGAAGAGTATCAGCAGTTGAGTTTCAGAAGCTACTGTGGCAAGAGGCTGAGTTGGTCCCACAAACCTTCCCCCTTTAACTTTCATAAGGAAACAAAAACAATCAGAATTTGGGGGAAGTAGTTGTTCCCAGATGTGGGGATCTTAGTATATAAAACCAATGGATCCAAAGAATAAACTGTGGCAGATGGTGTGTGTCCCATCTAGACCCCTTCCTTTAAGACTGAAGCGCTCGAATTCCCCCAGCTTCTGAGAATGCATGCTGATGACAGATTTAGGAGTTGTCCTCATCTAAATTAAGCTTCCCCTCTTCAGGGTCAGCTGATATCCAAAGACTAATTGAAGAGAGTTTTCAAAGGGCCAGTACCCTTGCCTTGACATAGCAGAACTCTGAAAGGTTATCCTACCACCAGCTCTCCTTAGGAGATGCAGAGGCCTCAGTCGCATCACCTCAATTCAACTTGTTCCTCTGCTCAGTCATGCTTTCCTCACTCCTTTACAAATGCTGCCAGCACTACTCAGTGAATCTTCTGCACACAAATCATGGAATATATTCCCAGCAGAATTGAACCTAAAACAACCTCATAAGCCTTGGTTTCTGCATGTGTAAAACTCATATAGCAACACCTACTTTACAAGGTTGCTAGGAAGAGTAAATGAAAAACCACATGTAAAACATTTAGCATAATGCATAATGCATGCAATGTTCAATAAGTGCTCATTCTAGTGGGTCCTGCTATGAGTTAATTCTTGGTTTACATGTCAATAGTGACATCACTATGAAAAGAATATAAAGCCTATGCTTTAGTGGCTCCTAAAACTTGCAATAAGAGGGCCTTCCATATTTCCCCTGCCCTCTCTCCAATTCTAGTTCATCTTCAAGCCTGAATCTCCTAGTTTCCATTTCAAACCTCAAAGATGTTGTAGTGTCCATGGCTTTTCTCCTTAAGAATGGCAAGAAAAGAATCACCATGGCCATGAAAGAAATAAATGAAAATTATCAGACCTAGACCTGAAAGAGAAATGAGTTTCAAATTAATTCTAACTTGATTTGGAGTGCCATGGAGACTGTCAAATGAGAATTTGAAGATACATTACTGATCTCGAGAAAATGAATGTCCAATTCTGAGCATTCAGTTCCTAACCTAGAAACCATGGAGTTGTCTTTGGAAGGTTATCAAGTTGAGAGTTTTTCTGTTCTCAGCATGCCTCAGAACTCTAACTGAACAATCCACTCTGCTAAAAATGAATGGGCAGCCAACCACTCTCCTCTGTGGTCAGCCTTGTGTCCAGGCGGGGTCAAGGGGAGCTGGCTGCTTAACAGGAAATCCTCACGTCTTTCGATCAGAATTATTCCCATCACCCTGTCCAGACTTCTGCACCACTCACCCACCAATCTGATATCCTCACTGTCTCCAGAGGAAACTACACTTCTGCCAATTTTTGCTCACACCGTGCCTTTTATGTGAGAAGGGCAAATGTTCTCCAGTGGACATCCTTCAGTGGATGTCCATATCCCTCATCCCACCGACCATGAAATCAAATACAACATCTGTTTATCTGGGCAGAGTTAAGACCCAGATCTTGTTTTTATACCATTCCTTTGCTAAAAGCAGCCAGAGGTTCTTAAAGAAATAGCTGATTCTAGAGCTTAGGAAAGGAAAGTAAAAAACAAATCTGGAATATTTTGTTGTGTTAGAAAATGAAGAAGCACTCAAAGAACAGTGGGGATATGTCAAAAAGATATGGAATTCTGTTTTAGGCATTCCCTCTGGTAAAATATGATAATTGAACATCAAATTGAATATTGGCTTAATGAATTCTATATAATTCAGTAAGATAAAGAACCAAGAGTCCATATTGATAAAGAATCAATCTTTGTCTTTTCCTGAGGTTACAAAAATATTCCACATTTTCTCCTAAAACTTTTAAACTTTTAGAAATTAATTAAATCTTCCATCCACCTCAAATTTGTTTTTGTGTCTAATATGAAGTAAAGATTAAGGTTCATTTTTTATATGTTTATTCAGCTGTTCCAATATATTTTTTAAATAACTTTTTCCCATTAAACTAAATTACTTTGATCTATGGTTTAAAAAATCAATTGAGTATATGCATATATGGATGTATTTCTATCCTCTCTATTCTGCTCCATTTCTTTCTTGTTCTGTCCTTATGCTGCTACTACCCTCCTGTCTTAATTGTTGTAGCTTAATAAAAAGTTCTGAAATCGATAATAGGATACATTTTCCAGATTGTTTGGCTCCTTTCTTTCAGAGATATTTTGCCTCAATTTCCAGCCACCCCACAATTCTAAGCTTTGCCCTCTGTTTTTTCAGATCAACAGGACTATATGACCTTCTCAAAAGCTTCCTGAGCAGAGGAAGAAGCACCTTCAGAGAAAGTGCCTTATGTATGTGTATTTCACCCAGTGTGGTTTTCTTCTTGCAGGGGTTAAATCCCCTTCAGTTCTTACTAGTTTGTGGTCTCTCTCCATCATCTATAATGGGTTAGTTTAATACGAGCTATTTGACCATGACTGAGAGTCTTGTCTTTCCACTGTTTTTCAACACTGACTTTTGGGTCTGTGCTGACTGCTCCTATCAGCCATACCTGGTGATTCCTATCAGGTGGGTGAGCTAGGCACCATCCTTTGCTGTCCCTGAAGCTTTTTATTACCTCTCTACCTCTAGAAAAAGTCAATGTCTCCCCAGCTCTATCCCTAATGCACTCAACCACACCATGGCACTGTTGCGCTCCTTGCTGGCCATCTAGTTTCTGTCTACCATTATGCTTCCCTCAAGACTTACTCAGTACAATGGAGACAGAAGCAAAACCAGTAAGTATCCATAAACATCCTTAAGAAAGGTGGAAGAGCCAATGGAGGGTAGGAAGGAGGAGCAGGGATCTCAGCCACATCTGATGCAAATGGGTGGGCAGAATGGAGGTACTGGGGCCAGGGATGCTAGGACTCAAAACAAAATCTTGCTTTCTAGACAAGAGCTATTTGTCAATGTCTGTTGGTATCGAAGAAAGCGTTTTTTACTCTATTGACACTGTCTATTTTGTCATCCCTGGCACCACTAATCCTTTAATTATTGCCAAGGGAACCAAAACTGTATTTACCCTTCTAGCTACCCTTGATTCTCCGGGCAGCTTGGACATCACAGTCATGTCAAATCTCCCTTCCCTGCCATGGATTCCTTTGTCTCTTTTTCCTTTCAAGGTGGTAATTCTTATTTCTGAACCACCCCTATTATTAATCTGTTTCAACTTCTACAAAAAGGCAAAACTATGCATTTTCTAATGAAAAGGAAACTGATCCTCTTTTGGAAATCATGCTTGTCTTTGAAAACTCTGCAACTGCTTCAGAGAGAAGAGCATGAAGAAAAAATAATCATTATAATCATCTTCAGCTCCATGACTGCAGTTTAGTAAGACGTGAAGAGCCTCAGGTTATGAGACTTAGGTCAATTGTTTTGTTTATCAAAGAAAGATAAGGTAAGCCCTAAACAAATTCAGCTGCATGCTTTTTTCCCCCTGCCCTTTCATTGAATGATACCAGTTGTCGCTTTTGCTTGCAGACTGACATTAAAAAGGATGAAAATATTGCTTTCTTAGTACGGATTCCTATTGGCACAGCTTTTGTTCAGACTACGATGCTCTGACAAATTAGCCCAGGAAAACAGGGCAGGAAAAAACTGTCTTTACTTCTGCTTGTTATCGTCTTTAATATTACCAGAGCATTTACTGTTCCATATGCTTCCGGCTCTTTGCTCCTCATTAAAGAATGGGATCTGCATAGATTATTCACTGGTAAACACCTAACTAGATTGTAAACTCTCTGGGTGAAGAGGTTGTTTTAAATTCCCACAGCACTCAGCATACTTCTGGGCATGAAAATGCTAAGTAATTCTTCTTTGATTGTATAGTACAAATGTTGTTCAATATTAATATTTTATATTCGACCTCTGTTTCCCTGAGTGTCAAGGATCCGTACTAATTTTGGGCTGGTTCTGTCAATAACGATTTTTTTTTCATGAGTTTTGTAAATACAGTGGGAAAACCTTTAATAACTATGGTTAATGGGTTATTATTTTGAGCTTTTCCTGTACAGAGTAATCAAATTGAAGGAGATAAGGCCTTTTAGCAAACGCAAATCCTTGTAATAATACTTCACATTGTCAAAATAGCAATTTCTATTTCAGCACATTTAATGGTAAGAAACAATATTGATAAGTATGATGTTGTTTGGGGTGGTGATTAATGCCTTCCACATGTTTAACCATCTAGAATTTGCTAAATAATTTCTAATTTTCCTTTGCTTTCCATACTCTGCAGATTAAAATAAGGTGTTATTACTTGGGGTGGGGATGGGGGGAATCTCTTAGCCTTATTGTCTTTGCTTGTAAAGGAGGAATAGTAACACCTGCCCAGCCTACCTCTCAGATTTGTCGTGAGGGTCAAGTAGGATGATGCATGAGAAAATGGTTTGTAAGCTGCAAAGCTTTGCACAAATTGAACTTGTTAGTATCATCTGCAGTTTACATAGGTCAAAGCTTTGCAAGGCAAAGATTCATTCTAAACTTGTAGGATAAACCATTTCTAAATCTTCAGCGTGTAATGTGAACTATTTCTTTCAGTGCCACAGATCAATGATAATACTGCCTAGTCACTTATTTCATCTGACAGGAACCTAAATAAAAATAATTAAAAGCTGATCTACATACCACATATTCCTTATTGCTATATAGCACCTCACAAGCCAGTCAGAGATCAATTACTCAACGTTTTCTTCAATTATGGTCTGTCAGCAGATAAATCTACCAAACGAATCAGGGGTATTACAGGCCCATAGTCGTGCAGGAATGAATTTTGCAACTGCTGAGCCATTTCTCTTGAAAGGAAGGGGTGAGAAATGATTGTTTTACCTTATCTTTTCTGCAATCATAGGAAGTTTCCAACTCATGAAAGGGTGTTACTGACAGTCGCAGTAAGACATTTGGAATCCATGTGTAAACTTTGTGATGAACATGGCCCCGCACAGAGGACCTGAGACATTTTGAGGAGGGCCTTCTATGTTTCTTCTCCCAGCACATGAGGGAAGTGAACCCCACTAGTGTAGCTCTCTGTCAGTTAAAAAGAGCACAAACTCCTGTTTCTGAACCAACATGAAAGAATGGATAATATTGCCAGTAATCTTGGGGAAGGCATGGGATTCAAAGGTGAATATTTTTGTATGTTTATGTATATTTGCTTTGATGTATAAGATAATAAGACAGGCCAGGCACAGTGGCTCACAGCTGCAATCCCGGCACTTTGGGAGGCTGAGGCGGGCAGATTGCTTGAGTCCAAGAGTTCAAGACCAGCCTGAGCAACACGGCAAGGCCCCGTCTCTACAAAAATAAATAAATAAATAAATAAATAAATAAATAAGCCAAGCATGGTGGCATGTGCCTGTAGTCCCAGCTACTCAGGAGGCTGAGACTGGAGGATCACTTAAGCCCAGGAGTTGGAGGCTGCAGTGAACAAAGATTATTCCACTGCACTCTAACCTGGGTGACAGAGCCAGACCCTGTCTCAAAAAAAAAAAAAAGCTAAGAAAGATAAGACAATTTTCATTAAGCATGGAAACCATTTCAATTTTAAATGCAAACTTTTAAGGAAGGAAAGATTTTACTATTTTCTTCCTCTAACAAATATCTTTTATTAACACATTTCATTGATTAATAAATCCCACCACACTTAATTTTATTTTTTGTTTTCTTTTCTCCTTCTCTGAAAAATAATATAATAAGGGAGAAACCCAGGGACCTGCCTGCTCAGCCAGACCTGGCCTTCACTGCACTGGACTCCCTAGCAACATGGGGCTCTTTAAGGCTTGTTTTCCCTTTGGGACTATAAGAAGCTTAATGCACAAGAAACTTCTTCATTGGAAACTTATCAAAAATAAGCTTTAATTTCTAAGTTTGCAGGCCGTGGATCCCGGGTAACTGTCATGGATTTAGGGGACCCTAGAAGAGTTGAAATCATGAGTTCCCTATTTCTCCCTCTCCTTTTTCAGCCTATCCCCTTTTCCTAGATAATTTAATCTGTTATAATTTACATCCAGAAATAGATTAAGATTGTGCTTCCACAAGTGACTTTTCCAGCCTTTAAAAAACATATCAACATCTGGGTCCCACTCCCAGATATCTAGCTGGTTTGAGGTGAGGCCTGGAAGGCAATATTTTTTAGAAACTCCCCCATGTAATTTCAATGTATGGCCAGGGTCGAGACCACAGATTAGAATGTAACATGCAATGGATCCTGGAAAAATTACCTTTGCCTGGGAAAAACTTTGATTTATGGGAATTCAGGCCTATATTGTAAATTAGTGTGTGGTCACGTGATTTTAGGAAATGTACTTGAGTTTCCTAAATGTTGCAGGTATGGGCTTTGCATTGAGGCAGTCCTCTGTATCTTGTTACCCCTGTGGAACTTTGGAAAAGCGGAGTATATGAAAGTTGGAGTAAAATTAATCTACTTTCAGAGATTCAGAAGGAACTACAGATGCACCCATGGGTGCCCCAGGCAGAAACTGCCAAAGGTGAGAATGAGATTCCAACCAGGTTGCTGAGAGAAGCCCCTTTCACTGATATTGAGAAAAATAAGAAAAAGGAAAATTCAAAAAAAATTATTCTGAATTACTTTCTTACATCCTTGAGTTCACTAATTTATTTGGGGGAATAAGAAGAGATTCATTTTTAAGAGAATGGGTTGATTTCTCCATGAGAACAAAGGATTAACTTAATAATGGGATATGAGGAGCCTAGGAGTTTACCTGATTGTATGATAAAGGCAGTATCTTGTCCTGGGTTACGTTTAATTAAAAGAATATTCTGTTATGTTTTGAAGGCTTCTGAAGAAAATAAATAAAAGATATTTATGAAGTGACTTGGAAATATGAACTGCCCACAACCTAGATAATATACAAAAGCAATGATGACGATGAAGCAGTGCTTTCTCAAAGGCATATACAAGACATCTCACCCTGTGATTACCTTGTCCTTTACGGCGGACAGCAACCTCTCAGAAAAGTCATTGGATTAAGTAATTTTCTGCAAGACGAGCTCAAGATTCAGATATGTCACACAGAAAGCAGATTGTCAGCACAAATTGAGGACATCCAATTGGATCATAATACCAGGAAGTGGAGTTTTCAGTGAAATAAGCAGTTTCTGTTTCTCTCTCTCTCTGTGTGTGTGTGTGTGTGTGTGTGTACGCACGTGTGTGTGTCTGTCTCTCTCTGTCTCTGTGTGTGTGTGTGTGTGTGTGTACGCACACGTGTGTGTGTCCGTCTCTCTCTCTCTCTCTTTCTCTCTATGTGTCTGTCTCTCTCTCTCTCTCTTTCTCTCTCTCTATGTGTCTGTCTCTCTCTCTCTCTCCCTGACTCCTTTCTCTCATCCTCCCTCCCTGCCTTTGTCTCTCTCTCTGGCTTCATTTTTCTCTCTCTTGGATCCTTACTTCTTCCTTTTGGTTTACTTTTTCTATTGCTTTTTCTCTATTTTTACCTCTTCCCTTGGAGCAGATGAAATATGAGCCAATTGTACAGATTCTCCAGAAAGAAAAATATTCTTTCTTCTGTTCCCCAAGTCCCAAGAGTTCAAGGGAGAACAGAGAAAAAGAAGCTTGGAATAGGTGACTGGAGTCTACTTTGTTGAAGGCTGCAAGCGGAACTTTCTTTCCCTTGGATTAATCTTTTGGACCACACAAAAGATAATAAAACTCCTGTCAAAGATGAAGGTTTGGCCCTGGGGAAAGAAGCCGAAAGAGTCCTTTGGCCTGTTCCTGGTCAAGGGTCTTGGGCTAGATGCACAAAGGGAGTCACTGAGGCTCCCCTTTCATTAGTTCCAGTCACTGTGTTTGGAAACAAAATCTCTATCAGGAAACTAGAGAAATAGTGGGGCCAATTCTCCAGCTGAAACTGATTGTAGAGCTTCTTCAAAGAAACCACAATATCAGCAGTGCTGGTTGAAAATGCAGAGATTGGGTCCTGGCCATCTCTATTTATCTCCATAGGACATACAACAAATAGCAACCAATATCGGTACCCTCTGCTTCACCACTATTTCCTTATTTCTTCTCCTTGGTCTCCTGGAGTCATTTAGTTTACTAAAGTGTATGCATTATGTTGCTTTCATTGGTAATTAAATAAATGATATGACTGGTCTGCCTATCCTGACCAGCATATCTTTTCTGTGCACTGGTCAGAGCCACATTTTTTACCTAAAATACCTTAAAAGCCTGTAATTTTTATGAAAATGCAAGATTTTTCATACCTTCCCCTATGATCTACATGAGGATATCTGAAACTTGACACACACTCTGGGGTTAGCTCGAATAAACAAATAAAGCCCAATATTCTTGGTGAGTTGCAAATGACCACTGATTTCCAGAATCTGATATTGTTCTATTACACTTGATTTTTAAAAATCAATTTTATTTTCCTGAGTTGTGCATTAATAGTAAGGTGAAAGCAATGTTTTGTTATTTTTTACTCCTTTGTTTTAACACACTTACATTTTATTTATTTAATTTGTCATTCTCTACCTCTGATTAGAATAAAGGCAGATATTTCTTATGATACTATAGACTAAATTACAAATGACTCTGATCATTAACTAATGAGAACATGGCAGTTACTTTACTACAATGGGAATCAATTTTCCCTTTCCAAATGTTAGTTTTATAGCCCAGCTCTTCAGGAAAGAGCTCAGAGTCCATTTAGATAATTTCAGCAGCCCAGACTTTCATTTCACATGGGCAAAGATAAAGATACAGTCACTCAAAACCAAAAATGAGGCACAAGTGGAAGGTTAGACAATATAGGTCTCCAGCAGGTTCTCTTAGAAAAATTGTGATATTTGAATTCCAAATTCTGTATTCCAAATTCAGAGATTGAAATGTCAAGAACTATTAAAGGTCTGAGGTTTTTCCCTATGTATAAGTTAAGAAGTTAACCAGCTACAGCTTCAGAGACCCTGGGGCAGACAAACCAAGTCTCTTGGGTCAGTGACAAAGTGTATAACTCACAGCATGGCAAGCATCATGAGCTTCATGTTCATGCCAGTCACCCTCTCCATCCCAGCCCTCCAGCTGCATGGAGCTGATGTGGTGCAGTTGAGGTAGATGTTGAGTGTGCAGTGAGTTTGTGCTACACAGCTGAGGAATCCGGGGCTTAGGAATCCAATTATTTTATAATGCACTGCCAGCAAACCTACCCTGAACTTTGTACCAGAAGGACACATTATTATAATGGAAGGTAAGCAAATCTGCTCTCTGCTCCATAGAAAAACACTATCCCTATCTTCCAAGGCTGTTCTCCATAAAACATCCTTGAAAAGATAATTCAGAGCAAAAGGTTGTCATTGCTTCTGCTAACAAGACATGCAGAAAGATCCATGGAGAATTGTCCTCCAACATGAAGGTTACTAGAAAGCATCCCATCAAAGGCCGTTCAGGTCACATACTAGTGAGTGACAGCACATCTGTGCTTATTCCCTGATAATCCGCCTCATCCCAATTAGACTATGAATTCCTAGAAGGAAGAGATGGTTTGGTTCATCTTCATATCTCCAGGACATAGCCTAAAACCCTGTACCTAACAAGTGCATGATAAATCTTTAATAAATGAGCAAATGATTGGAGGTACACAGCAAAATTTACTCTATGGTCTATCTGCAGATGTAAAATATGTCACATCATGGAGAAATTAATTTTAATATTCATTCATTATTATATTCATGAATAAACTGATCCTTAATAGATATGGGTACCCATGGGTAGCAAAGCCTCTACACATAAGCTTTCATTACATTTTGCTTAAAAAGCTATTGTATGATTATGCTTTAGATTAGGGAGCTTTTCCTAGGCAAAATGATTAATTAGCATATTGTGAAAGTAACTAAAATAATTCCTTGGCCTTAGTATCATGTCAGTATGTATGGAATCATCTTAATGGAAGGTAGCTAAATTAAGCAAGTCTTATATGGCTTTGTGTAACCACCAAAAGAAACACTAAATGGCCACCAGGAGAATAAATCAGAACATTTCAATATCAAGTCTTCAAATTTTGACCCTTGCCTCCCAATACTCTGCTGGTCTCTTAGACTTAGTTTCCATTCCTCTGGATCATCTTAAGGATATATGGATGATGATACTCTCAGGCAGGTCTTAAAGTCTTCATGTTTTAAGGCAGCTAGTAAAATGATGCTAGAACTCAGAGACCAAAACTGAGAATGACTCTGAAGGTGCTGGCCCAGGGAGCAGGCAGGAAGCCTAAGACTCTGGATAGGTCATGGCTCCCAGGATGGGCCCAGAAACAGGAGGGCAGTAAAGAGAACACCACATAGACCCATGACTGCATTTATAATGTGTTTAATGGACTTAAATGACATGCCATAAACATTCATCCTGGAGTTGTCAATAATCAAACCAATGAGGGTAGGAATCTCATTTGAAAATAACACACTGACTTAGAGTAGATCTGTGGTCAACGTCCAGCACCTCTGTTGACCTATGTGAGCTTAGGTTAGTTACATACTCTATAAAATTATCTGTGATAATACCCACCCCACAGGACTTCTTTAGGTATTAAGTGAATTAATATATGTGAAAGGGCTTCATATGCCATGATATGAACGGTGGTTACTATCACTGCTACTTAGAAATAGTGTAACAGCAGCTTGATTGGGTTGGTGACATGACAGAATAGAGCTGTTTTACCCAGCTCCAAGCCTTTCACTGAAAAATAACCCAAACAATTAGGATGGCTGGTAAAAAATGATAGGAGTAGAAAAGTTTTAAAGTAAGAACTAATCAGATATTTCTTTGTAAATATTTTAATAGACATGAAATGTCTGAGGATTAAATGTAATATTTGGGCTCTGTGATTTTCAGATTGCATAGAGGCTAGGTTTCCAGAATGGCAATGGGCTTTACTTTTTTCTTTTAAATTGACTTTTGAGTAAATCTGTACTCCTAAAAGCCTATCGCCCTACATTAAGCCACCAGGTTAAGCACAAAAGATCCTCAAGGATTTTTTTTTTTTTTTTTTTTTTTGGCTTATGACTTCCTATTTTAGACTTTCTCACCTCCACTGAAACCTTGGGAACACACAAATGAGAGATCACAAGACAATAACTTAGGCCCCTGTGTAATTATAACTCCAAATATAAACAGCATTTGTTCCATTACTGTAAGTGGAAAAATTTTTATGGAGATCCTAAATGATGATTATCTTTTAAATGACTTTTCTTAAATGTGTGAAATAAACAGGGTATGATGGATTGGAAAGAAATCATTTGACTCATCTGAAAAATTCAATCTGCCCATCACTCCACCTTTTAATATTTCTCCAAGGATGTAAATTTTTCTTCAGTGCTTAGCAAAGTGCCTAACACATAGTGTGTAATTAATAAAAGTTCAATGAAAGGAAGAGAGGAAGAGGGAGAGAGAATGAGGGAGGAAAGAGGGAAAGAAGAAACTGAGGAAGAAAAGAAAGTAGTAAGGAAAGAAATTAAGAGGAATGAGGGAGAGAGAAAAGAAGAAAATAGGAGAGAAGGAAAGAGAGAAGGAGGAAGAGAGAAGAAAGGGGAAGAAGGGACTTAATGAGGGAAAGGAGGTGGAAAGAATGGAAGGAGACAGAGAGGAGAAAGGAAGAAGGGAAGAAAATCATTTAAAAGGAAGTAAGAGATGGAAAAAAGGGAAACATGAAGGAAGACAAAGGAAAGAAAGAAGAAAAGAGGAGAGGAGGAAAACTCCTGTCACGTAGAATGCTAAAAAAAAAAAAATGCAAACTTAAGTTATCCATCATGAAAGTTAATTTAAACTCAAGCATAAAATGACCTGGCACAACAAGAATTATTCTTCCACTGAGGTCAACCTAAAATATCCTAGAACAAAGCAGGACATTTAGACTGATCTTTTTCAGTCAGTCATTTGACATACTTGTATATGTGAATGCAACAAACACATCTCACAGTTATTCCATCCTGAGGCTCACTCAATTTCTTTCTCCCACTCCTAACTCCTTCTTTGCCCTACCTCTCACTCCATAACAGGTCTACCCAATGCCTGAGGCTTACTCCATTCTGAGGCCTCATCTTGTCTTTGGGCCTCAGGTAAATGTTGAGTGAGATGGTCAATTGGGGTTAGAATGCCAATTGACCTCAATATTTAGTAGTTTAAAATTTTAAATATGGGCCGGGCGCGGTGGCTCAAGCCTGTAATCCCAGCACTTTGGGAGGCCGAGATGGGCGGATCACGAGGTCAGGAGATCGAGACCATCCTGGCGAACACAGTGAAACCCCGTCTCTACTAAGAAATACAAAAAATAGCCGGGCGAGATGGCGGGCGCCTGTAGTCCCAGCTACTCGGGAGGCTGAGGCCGGAGAATGGCGTGAACCCGGGAGGCGGAGCTTGCAGTGAGCTGAGATCCGGCCACCGCACTCCAGCCTGGGCTACAGAGCGAGACTCCGTCTCAAAAAAAAAAAAAAAAAAAAAAAAAAAAAAAAAAATTTTAAATATTAAAGAGTGTCTAAAAAATACTATATCAAACTGTTCTGACATCAAAATGTGTACCCTTCAAAATGGTAGCATTAAACGGGCTTTGTCCAATTGTCATGTACCTGTTATTGAGGGGCTCTTGCTTTCTACTGGGTTCATGTTTTCATCATCAATGACCAATAAGGACAATGACCAACATTAGTGATGTTTTCATCATCAATGAACAACAAACATGATCAAAGAAGACAAGAAATTTAATCTTGCACCTGGTTTGGGGGAGGTCCTGGCAATTTTTAATTAGCTTCCTATTGATCAGCAATTCTAAACTGGTACCAATTTAATCAGGCCTTTGGTTTACAGAAGTATCATCTACTTTAGTACATCAGAACAATTGAGGGTGATTTTGTTTTGGTTGTTGTTTCTTCAGAATAAAGAATGCACTATTCCCTTTTTTGGGCCCTTACTCCACACAAATGCACCTTCATTTGAAGTCGTGAAAAGAAAGCATTGGCTTTACGATAGAAGACCTACTATAATACCTAATTGATGAAGTTACACACCGTTCCCCACCCTTGTATCTCTCAATCCTTCTCTCCTCTGGGCCTCATTTGTTGGTTGTGTGATTGCATCCTGTCTTCCATAATTTCCAGATTCCCTTCCCTATCTTCTTTTTACCACTCAGTGTAGCACCAGGTCATCAGTTCTTTGCTAATCTCCTCTGATGCATATTGGCATGCCCTTCCCTTCATCTTTTCAAATATATCTTTTTTATTTTTGCGGGGGAGAGAATCACATTCGTTGTCCAGGCTAGACTGCAGTGTCTGGAATTACAGGAATCAGTCACACTCACCTATTTTTATTATTATTATTATTGTTATTGTTGTTATTTGAGAGATGGGGTCTCACTATGCTGTCCAAGATGGTCTCAAACTCCTGGTCTCAAGTGATCCTCCAGCCTCAGTCTCCTAAGTCACTAGGATTAGAGGCATGAGCCACAGCACTTGCCTCCATCTTCTCATGTTCTTTGCTCACCTCTTTAGCCCTCTTCCCATACCTAAGAGCATAAGCCTCCTAAGGTTTAAGTTTCCATTTCTTTCAAATATTTTTGATATTTTCCTGAACTTTCAGAAAACTAGTCACTGTTTCTTCTGCCCCGGGTTTATTCTAATTTTTACTTCCATTTTAGCTTTCATGTATTCAACAAAATGATTCCTACTATGTGTGGAATTCTGCCTATACAATTTCCATACCAACTATATCAACAACAGATTCCTAGGCATCATCCATATCTAAACTTGCCATTTCTTGATTCTTGACATACATTTCCTGGGTACAAGGTAAAAGTTACGGGAAGAAAGCCCTTCTCACAGTTACAACAGATATTTCCAGTCCCTGGAACATAGTTCTGTTCATGTAACAAGTATGTCAGGAATGTGTGAAGCTAACACTGTGCATGCAGTGTTCCCTCTCGCTGCTGAAAGAATGGGAAATTTGGGGGAGCTGAGCGAGGAAATTCATCCTGAAATGACTGGCACAACTCCACACATTCTTTCAGAACAACCATACCTCTATCATAGAATATAACCCTGCTTGAGCTTCAAAGGCCAAAACAATGACAAAAATAATTGATATAATACCTTCATTTCATTAAAAATTACCTAAATCTGTGATTGCTAGATAGCTTTTCCAATTTCAGTCATGTAGCTCCTGTGAGCATAGCAGAGGACAGTTTTTAATAAAAAGCTTAAGAGAATAGGAAAGAAGGAAAACAATCCGAGCAAGAGAAACAGTTAAGGATTATGAAATCTGGTTTTACAGTTTATGCTGACAGATCTTTATTTTGGATTGTGCTGCATTGACTTGTATAATAGATGTAGTTTATGATCATCTCCATTTAGGAGATTTTTATTCTCTCTTTAAGAGTGTGAGGCAGCTAAGCTCATTGCTTTTGCAGTTCAAGAAGAGGAAGGTTTAGGATAGATCTCCCCCTCAAAATAACTCTGAAATTAAAAAAATAGAAAATCTAAAACATAAAAACTTACCTCACCAAAAGGACAATTTGGGGTGCATGCAGGAACAGTTTGTATTTTTGCTGATTTCAGGGGAAAAAAAATCATTTAGAGGGTGACTGTGAAGTGCAGTAGTGAATTAGCAGCTTAGTTAACTTGCTGGCTGGAGTGTACGCCTGCTCTTGCTGCAGCTTTTATCCTTCGCATCCCTCATCCCCAGGCCCAGAACGCCAGGCCAGACCATTTGCGGAAGTGCGCCACTGCCATCTACAGGAGCTGTTGCACTCACATGCAATATCCTGGGTCAGGTCACACCACTCTGTACAACTTGTTTTGTGTGCTATCTTTACTAGAAGGCCATAGTTAATTTTTCATTAAGAGTAATCACTCTGTGAAGAGCCTAGGTCATTGTTCAATTAGTATCAGCAATTAATGGACTAAATAACCTTAAGGGGTATATTTCCTTGTTGTAGGCAAGCTGTTTTTAAATCCAGTGGGTTTGCTTTTAAATAAATAAATCAGTAATTCATCTACTGTATTGTTCACTGTCAATGCACAATCATACAAGCAAAGCCCTCATCTAGGAACAGAATATTTCCCTTGCCCTTAGTTTCTAAAATATTTTCCAAATAAAGAGTTCATTTTTTTTCCCAAGAACATATAAAGTCAAGTGAATAGGATTCCTTTTTTTAAAAGAAAAGCACACTAGTATGTTTAATATTTGAAATACGATTAGAGGTTCCTGTCTCTACAGCACACAGCTTACCTCAAGGAAGTTTACATAGAGTGACTCCCCAGATGATGGCTTTGGGTTTATTCAGCAGGTGATGCCCCATGCGGAGAACAATACTGAGTTATTCTAGAAAACCAGCCTCCTACAAATGTATTTCCAGTGTTTATTTATAATGGAGCTCCCTTAGGCATAGGATAAATTTTTCATATGAGACCAAAGATGACCAATAAACACAGAAAAGTTCAGTATCAAATCAAACAATAACTGTCATGCTGGTTTAAATGGTATTGTCTCTGCTTCGATAGTAAGTCTGCATGTGTGGTTTGACAAATCTCAGACAACAGTATGCTTAACCATCCCAGATCTTCTCCTTTTTTCTCTGCACTAACAAACACTCTGAAGACAATGATTTTAAAGCATTTCAGAAGCACACTTAAAAGGATAAGGAAGGCACAGAAAATGTGAGATTTCTTTCCCTGATTTCCGGTTGATCGACCGCAATAGCACTGCTGACTTACTGAAAATGATATGAAAATCAAAAGGATAATTAGAGCTTATTTCTACTTGAAGCAACAGCCTGAAATTTTCATTGAATTTACACAAATTGGAGAAAAATCAGACTTGGCATTATCTCATCCTGAAATTTCTTGCTCATACCATAAGGGTCCATCTTCTTAGCTGGGGCTGGGGAAGTGAAGGAAGGGCTGTGACGTCATGTAGGTTTATTGCTGCTGCATTCTACCATTGTTTTTCTTCTCTTTGTTTCATCTTTCTTATGTTTAAATTTATTTTATTTTGTCCTATTATTTTCATCTATGAGAGGAACTCTAAATCCTTTTTAGCATGAAGTGAGAATAAAAATCAATAGGTATATAAATTTTGTTCCTGCAGTTTATGATCATCCTTACACTTCTCATTCTTAACCTCTCTCTAGAATCCTATGGATCTGTCCAAATGAACAAAACCAATGTCGTCAATTATGAGTCCAGGCACTGGCTGTGATTGCCCCTGTGAGCCTCAATATGCAGTTTCCCTGCCAAGGTGGAAGGCTGTGTGTGTAGCCAGCTCGCCACAACCCCTGCACAAGGAGCTTTACGAAGACCATCAGAAGCACAGATTCTTCATCTGTATATTACTTCCCTGGGGCTACCATAGCCAATTACCACATACCCAGTGACTTGTAACAATAGAAATTTATTCTGTCACAGTTCTGGAAGCCAGAAGTCTAAAACAAAGGTGTTCTCAGGGTCATGCTCTCTCTAAAGCCTCTGGGAGAGGCTGCTTCCTGGCCTCCTCTAGCTGCTGGCATTGCCCACAATTCTTGGCATTCCTTAACCTGCAAATGCGTCACTCCCGTCTCTGCCTTCACCATCATGTGGCCTTCTCTTCTATGTCTCTGTCTTCACGTGATGTTTTCTCTCTGTGTCTGTCTCCCACTACCTTCTTCTTAGAAGGACATTTATCCTTGGATTAGGGTCCACCCTAATGCAGTATGACCTCATCTTAACTGGATTACACCTACAAAGACCCTACTTCCAAATAAAGTCACATTCTGAGGTACCAGGTAGGCATGAATTTTGGGGGAACTCTACTCACCTGGACTAATAGTACCTATCTTAGCTATGGTGACACATACATAGTACTCTGAGTGCCACATACTGAGCATGAATGTAATGGTAGCTCTTATTAAAAACAAACTATACTTTGACTTCTCATAACTTTCTCCACAGTAATGATTTTTCCATCAGGAGTACAAACTCAAAGTGTCTTTTGTTGTTGTTTTTATTTTCGTGCATTTCTTTTTAAAGAAATCTCTTTGGTTTATTTTGGATATTTTGTTTTGTTTTTATTTGTTTTCCAAAACAAAAAGGATCAAGGTTTGACACTCCCAGTGGAAAGGTGGGTGGGGTGGATGTGCAATACAGAGAGGCTAGGTCACCAGATGCTTGCTAGATGCTAGAAGCATCTTCTTTGGGACTTAGCAGTTCTTAAGTCTGAATGGCTTGGGCCCTTCTCGGAATTCCATCCACATGCACTTTCTTCTCACTTGCTTTCCTTTTGCTTCTGGGCACCATGGGCAGTACCCTTTTATTCTCCCTCCCAATCCATTAATCCAGAGAAGCTTGCAAAAGCCTAAAGCATAAGATGCAGCAAAGCTAACATGAAAAGACATGTCAGATACAATTCGGAGCAACACCAAGTAATTATTAGACTCCAGCAGATTCAAAACAGAACCTCCACTGAGAGAGAGAAATAAAAGATTATTCTATCCATTTGATGTTCTTGTTAACCTAATAGCCTTTCTTACCATCACTCATGCTCCAGAGAATTTTGGCGTGGAATGAATCTTGGATGTTACACTCTCGCCTCATTTAAAGAGAACCAGGTCTAGCTTTACTATGGTTTACAAACAATTATAGTTTTAAACTATTTTAAAGTCTGTGTTTTCCACCATTAGGTGTTTACAGAATTTCCTTGGCCAGGATAAAGTCCCACTGCGTTCAATACAGACCAATGTGTGTCCATTCTCACATCCTGGAAGCCATTTCAGAGCATGTAGATGGCATGTGTGTGCTAGTATGTGTTGCCAGTGTGTCTATTAGATGCACAGGCCATGTAGAAGACATCTGTAAACACAGACTCTGTTCCCACCACATGCTTGCTCTCTGAGTCAGCAGCACACATATGGCAGGAAAAACTGGAACATTCTTCTTTTAGGGGGTAAATTTGGAACCAAGAGTTGATGTTTCTCCATCTGTGTGGCAGTGGAAGACATTTAAAATAAATACAAGCTCTTGTAATCTAAGCCAGAACCAGGGAGGAACAGGATAATGCTGAGACTTATATCTAAGAAGTGGTAAAAATCAGAGTTCTGTTAAGAACAGAAATAGTCTTTCTTCATATGAGAGAGGGCCATGTGTCTCTAACAGAAAGTAGTCCTCACTTCAGCTAGAGGCACCACCTTGTAAATAAACCAGCATGAATCAGCCTCTTGCCCCTGGCTGATAAGAAGAACAGGAAACAATTGGAATATTTCACCCTGAAGTTAAAGTAGCTTCTGCCTCAGGTCCCTGCACCTGTTTAGAGTCTCATGAGGGCTGTGAGGTCCTAGGAAGTATGAAGCGTTCTAGGTGGTGAGGAGAAGCCAGGTGGCAATCAGAGAACATTTTGACGTAAACATTTCTGGTAAATTGCTTTAAAAAGATCTAAAGAATTGCTGGGCCACCAAGACTCTAGTAATTAATTGTGAATTATTTTATCATTCAATTGTTTACCTAATTTTTAATTCATAATTTTGTCTTTTTTTCTAGAACAAAGAGGGAGCCTCAAAACTATATATACTCTGGACCACACAAAAGCTGGACATGCCCTTGGCTCTCACTAAGGGAGCCAGAGCCCCACCCCTCTTTCTGGAAATAGCACCTATTTAGGAGAGACAAACAACTATGACCGGATGTAGGCAGGCCAGTGGACTATCTCCTACTGTTGGATACAGTTGAGTTTCCCAGGTGAGGATTTGAAGTATCTGACTGCAGGCCATATAAAAAGATATGTGTAAAGGAGGTGGTGATCGAGGAGAGAGGACATTCACCCAGTAGACTCTTCTTGCAAAGCCTTAAAACTATAGGCCCACTCCCTGCATGGACCAAGAATTAAGTAAAACTATTCCTTTCACACTCATTAGAGCTCTAAATAATCCTTCACGAAGAAGCTGTGAGGGTTCCCCATAGTACTTGTGGCCAAGGCAGGAGGTCCTCAGAAAGGGATGGTCATGAATCCTAAACTAGTGTGGGGATTCAGGGAATGTGGGGCTAGGAATAAATGAAAAATTAATTCCTAAACGATTTATAATTGGTTTTTGGTCACAACAAGAGCCTTTCATGGCTCTTGTAGCTAAGAAAATACCCAAGAAAGAGAAACACAAAGAATTAATTCCCTATCCTCCATCCTCCCAAATATTAACAATAAACACTTCTTTTGAGATTAAAAATAGGGGCTCTGCCACACCCACATTGCATTTATATGATTGGAGGACATCCCCTGCTGGTTTCACACCAAGGAAAATGACTGCAAAAAACACCTAAATTTTCAATTACAACCCAGGTGGTGATGATGAGGAGCTCTTGCAGGAGACGAAATGCGTGAGCTTTGCTCGGACACATGCCTGTAAAGATTGGGACTGCTTATTGTCAAAGTAAATTTCTTCTAACAGTGGGCCTTTATAAATGTATATGCCAGTTCTCTAGGAGTATGGTAGTAGCTAAAGGCAGGGATGTGGATTACACTGGGCGCCCAAACATTTTGATGAGAAAAAAAGTTACATTATTTAAAGCTTTTGGACCTTTCAGGGAAAAGAAGTTGTATAATGATGCTAAAGACTCAGTCTGGAAAGAGAGAGGAAGGAGGCAAGGGGTACCCTTAGAGAACCAGACAGATGAATTGGGAGGTCAAAGAACTTAGAAAATGTGTTATATTATTAGATGATGGCAATGACCTTTGTTTATTCATCTACCTATGTCCTATAAAACTTATTACAATGTTCTACACATAGTAGAAACTTAGTCAACATTTGTTGAATGAATAAATGAAGTTTAACAAATCAGGCTTAACCATACAATAGTAGGTACCAATGAATTAGGCCAGTAGTTTTTAGAATAAGCTGGAGAGCTTTTTAAAAAGATGATGTCCCAACCACACCAATTAAATCTGGGATTTTGGGGTTTAGGACACAGATATATGTATTTTTCAAAGTTCTTTAGGTGATTCTGCTATATAGAGAGCAGTGAAAACTACTAAATTGGGTGCTAAGCCAAGGTGCCTTCTAAGATCAAGATGCTGTGGCCTCTAAAACACTGTCAGGCTCTTTGGTTAATGTGCCAGTACCAAGTATAAAACTCCTTTGACTGTAGTCAGGATCAGCTATATAATTTGTGGCCTCAGTGCAAATAAAAATGCAAGACTCCTTATTCAAAAAGTATTAAAAATTTAAAATTATTAAGAATTTCAATATAGCAACAGCAAAGCACTAAATCAAGTGTAGGATCCTTATAAGCATGGGTTTTTTATGACTGAGCTGGACCCACACACAAGGCCAGCCCTGTCTATAGCACCCAGTCCTAGGAAGTCCCTACCTCGTAATCTCTATTTGCATCACTACTACAACTGTTTGTTTATGTATTATCAGAGAGATCACTCTTGGACACTCTTTTCTGCTCCACGAAATTTTAAGAAATAAAAGATATTGAAGATAATCTGGCAGATTTGTAAAATAATCTGGAAGATTTGATTCAATACACACCAATATGTGTCCATTCTCACATCCTGGAAGCCATTTCAGAGCACTTGTACCCAAGGAATGAATTTCTTTGAAGTTGCCTCTGTTACAGTAAAAATAAGATGAATAACCTACTGATTTCGATTTCCCTGGACCTCATTTTCTTTATGTGTATATGAAGACAGAATTGTCCGCTGCATCCGATGGCTATGAGAATTGAGATGTGTGACACAGATGTGTTTTTCCATGGTCCACCATGGTTGCTCCAAACCAATTTTAGGGTTAAATTTAGTATTTATTGGTTTCTACAAAATGTAGCCAAAGCCACAGTTCATTAATAAAGAAATAGATATTTTGCAGAAATTATATGGGGAGATGGGGAGAAAATGATTATACTGTAGACCCACAGCAGAAACATCATCAAATTCCCATAAAGTATCTCTGTTGTTCCCTCAGAATTTCTCTCCTTTGGCAGCTACCTAATCTCACATTGTTTTCTTCCCTAAATTAATCTCCCTAAACATTTTCCTCATCCTTCTTTGATTATTTTGAAATATCGAGCTACCTCTTCAGTTTAAAAATAAAATTCAGCAAAATAAAAGCTTGTTAGTCAACTGAGCCATGATCATCTACTGTGCCTCGAACATGTTCTGTGAGCATCTCACCCACTCTAATCCAAGAGGCATCTCGAAATATCCCCTCTCCTAGGAAGATGGTACAGATTTGGAAAAGTCTGCTGCCAGGAAAATAAGATTTCCTCCATATAATTATATAGGTAAAGTAACTGGTTTGCAGTAAATGTTAATTCCCTTCCTCCTCTCAGCTTTTTCACGGTTTCTGTCTGAACACTTCCAGTTATGAGAGAATTTCACTCACAAGGTAAATTCATTCTATTTATCAACAACTCTACTTATTGAAAAATGTCTTCTTATGTTGACTCAAAATCCACTTCCCTGTAACTTCTGTCTAATATATGCCATTCCCTCTAGGACAAGCTAGTACAAGCTTCATTCTTTTCCAAGATGACAGCTTCTTCCTTCACAGGTTTCTCCCAGTTATTCACTGCTCTTTCTGTGACAGACTTTGCAAATTCTGGACTGTACTGGTTTCCTTCTATTGAATAGGCTCCAACTTTTCTTTATACCGAACTAAATACAATATCCTAATGTGGTCTTTGATGTAGTCTAAACTGCCAAAGGATCATTTCTCCTCTAGTTCTGGACACACTCTGATTTAATCAAAGCATCTCAATTTTCTCAGCTCTTAGGGAAGCCCTCTTAGGAGGCTCTTTGGAATAGCACAAGGTAGAAGTGAAGCAATTGTGTGAAGCCTTGTGATTTAATACTAATAATGCTGAAGCTGGCCACCAAAAACCTCACGAGTCAGGGACGGAAGGATGGGTAGAACTCAGAGCAAAGTCATTAAGTAGCATTAATTGAAGTTTCAACATCCCAAGTGACAGGTTCCTTAATCTAGTTGAACCCAGGGAATAAATATTACTCAGTAACAGCTTGTCTGCTCTTACGTCTTCAGTGATTCAACAAATCAAATACTTAGTGTCTCTCAGGCACTGTGTTGACATGGTCCCATTCTCAAGCAAGTTAGAGCCTAATGAGAAAACAAACAACTGCAGTAAAGGCTATAAAAGAATATAATAAAGTCTAATAAGAAACAGGATAAAAGGAGGCACATACTTTAAGTGTGTATGGTCAAAAAAAGATGTTTTTGCGAAGATAATATTTAAGCTGACATCTGAAAGAAAAGGAAGATCTAGCCAGACATAGAGTAGATGAAGAGAGGTCATGGCAGCAAAGGGCATGCCAGCCGGGGTTGGGCGGGGGTGGGGGAGGGGGGGTCAAAAGTCCCAAGGGAGAAAATGTTGGTGTGTTGAAAGCATGTCAGTGTGATGAAAGCTTAGTGAATCAGAGGGAAGAAGGCAGAAGATGGAGATGAAGATAGAAAGATGGGCAGGGACCAAATCACACAAGCCCTGGAGAGCCATGGGTCAAAGACTGAGTGTTATGGAGTATGTGCTACTAAAAGTGTTCAAAGAGCTTTAAGCAAGAGAGTAAAATGATCTGATTAAGGCTTTAAGAAGATAATCCTGGCTGCTTTGTAAAGGATAAATTGGAGGAAGGCAAGAAAGGATGTTGGAGACCAGTGTGGAGACTGTTGTACTTCAGGTGAAATTGATGGAGGATTGGATAGCAATGATAAGTAACAACACAGATAGAAAAGATCAGAAGATTTGAAATGTAGTCTGCTTATCACAGTCTTAACTGAAGTTCAACTCATCCAATCCAGGTATCTACATATACCTAAATATACCTAACAGTTCTTAAAATATGGCCCCCAGGCAGGCAGCATTGGCATCACCTGGGAACTGTTCAGAAATGCCAATCTCAGGCTCCACTCCACACAATGAGCCAGAAATTCTGGCGATGGATCCCAGAAATCTATGTTTTAACAAGCCCTCCAAGAGATTCTAATATGTACTAAAGTTTGAGAGCCACTGACCTAGAGGAATTAATTAACTTGTGACTTTCTGAATACAACAAACATGCATGGAGAGTTACTGGGCCAATAGTACGTAATTAAAATACACTTGCTCTATTGTTAATAAAGCCTGGAATAATACAACAGACTTCAAATATTATTATAGTGCTCTGCAATCAAATTCTAGTTTCTACATTCTAGGAACTTATATGAAAACTTTGCCATTAAGGTCAAGAGAATCCTCTTCTGGGCCTGCTGGAACATTTTTTGTCCTTACATAGTCCCAGCTAGGCTTCTACTCTTGTGTTTTCCATGATGCTTTGTACAAGGATGGTTGCATCCTTGTATCTGATCTCAGGCTTTAAAGTCTGCTTATAAATTTGTTCAAATATGTCATCTTTATTATTTGGATTCCACAGAGATTCCTCCTTCCAATATACTTGGAGAAATATTGCTTGGCTGCTTTGTTAATCATGGGAATAATCTTTTTGGTTTGCTTTGCTGCTCTCTGTCTCATCCTAGAAAGAGAGAGAAGTTTGATTTATCACACTTAGTAGACAAAAGTCACTACCTGACGGTGTAAATTAAAAATAGCTGTCTCCTGCATGCAGTACAGTGGCACTTCCTCTGGCATGCCATTAAACATGCCCCTTGGAAGCACTGGTTTAAAGACATCACTATGATTGTATTTCACAACATTTTTGGGTACGCTACTTCATAGTGATTAGTATAGATTATTAATAATTACATATTTATAGTCTTATTCAAAGAGTAGTCACTTGAATTTAGACCTAAGAAAGGGAAAGACATTGTCCTGTCTAGCAGCCAGGAGTCAGGATAAAGTGATCATGTTCCCAGAGTGTGGACACCATGGAGAAAACATAAACAGATTTCCCAGTAAGAAATTCAGGTCTGGAATAGTGTCTGAAACACTAGTGGGTCCTGGAAAAATTAATTGTTCATTCAGCTTTAACAAGGAATGAAGTTCTGATACACGCTACAGCACGGATATACCTTGGAAACATGATGCCAAGTGAAAGAAACCAGTTACAAAGGGATAAATATAGTATGATTCCACTAATATGAGGTATCCAGAGTGGGCAAAGTCATAGAGACAGAAAGTAGCATAGAGGTTACCAGGGTCTTGGAGGAGAGGGAAATGGGGAGCTACTGTTTAATGGGTTCTGAGTTTCCGTTTGGAAAGATGAAACAGTTCTAGAACTGGATAATGGTGAAGGTTGTACAACATTTTGAGTGTACTTAATGCCACAGAAATGTACACTTTAAAATGGTTAAAATGTTATGTATGTTTTGGCACAATAAAAAATAAAATAAAATTGTTTAAAGAAGGCACTGAGTAAATACTGTTTACTGATATCTCCACAGGGCTATTAAAATGATGAAACAATATATTAAATGACTGCAAATACTCATTGTCATATTATTGCATATTCTGAAATTATTATATTTACCCTCTTCATTGTCAAAAAACCTCACAGTTGAACACAAGATATCTGCATTTAGAAAGCAGGCTTTGTCAGCAATAGAGTTATACAAATGTGACCACAAATATTACTCATTAGGTCTTGCAGCTCCTAGACCACATGCCTTCATCCTTGGTCTATCAAATATTCTAAATGACTAAATACACATATTTTACAAATTTACTTTAGACCATATGTTCATCTTAATTCATCAAGGAAATAAAAATTGTACCATGAATCCCTTCCCTTTCTTTTTTTACACTAAACCCAAGAAGTCAGTAAAATGTAAAAGCTAAGCAGTTTCTAATTTCGGTTTACACATTTTCTGTAAACTGCAAAAATCCACCAGAGGAGGATTTTTATGTGTAATAAAAACCTGCATAGTTTTCTCAGAAGGGGGTTTCATACCATACGATCCTCACCAATCTAGAAAGAAAGTGCAATTCCTGATCTGTAACTGCTAGCACACCCACCTGTCCCTTCTTCCCTAATGAGATGAAATTATAACAAGGAGAGCAATTTGCAAATATCCTCCCCTTGGCTGATTTACGCTTCTACATCGTGTGTCAAATCCTTTCTGAATCTGAATCCTTTTTGTTGCATATATGAGAAGACATTTAGAAAAAGATTTTGGAATGCCTTTAATCTTCTAAATCAACAATAAAGAAAAAAATGAAATAAAGGTCAAGGTTTTGATACACTGCTTCTAAAATACATCCCATACTGAGTAAAATACCATGAAATCATCTGTCAGAACCGACTTTCGTCCAGAGACTACATTCCAAGAGCGTGAAGACAGCGAAGTGGCTATTGATGGTTTTCTTAGATTCCAATGCACCTTAATCATAGTCACAAGACTGTGCGTTTTCATCACTGCAGGAGCTGGCAGAATTTTGTGACAATCCTGGGAAATGTTTTCAGATGGCCCCTTCTATGAATTATGAATGTTTCACAAAGCTCTATGGTAAGTGGAATAGCCTTGTTCTCCACAAATGCAGGGGAGGATTAAGAGGTGGCCTTTCTTTGTTTCTTTGCCTTGAAATTTAATATTTTTTGCACACACAAAAATTAAATCTTGATGAAGGTAAGTAGGTTTTAATTAGTTGTAAACAATTATTTTGTCTTATAAAGAATTATATTTGTTTATTGTATTCATTAGAGATTATATAAATACTACCATTTTCTTTCCAGACTGTGCTTAATGTGATATAAATAGATTTACAAATGACTGCTTTTAGTTGGGGAAAAAAAAAAAAACCTCAGTTCTCATTATTCATTCTAGTAGTTTTCTATAAAGTCACCACAAATGCTGAATAAGCAAATACTAAACCATTGCTCCTAGGGGAAGTACAGTGTTAGGTTCCTGCAAGCCTCTGGTCACACTTTTGTGAACCTTGTTTTATGTGTGTCTCTGTTTAAATACATCTTATTTAATATATAGTGTTGACTCATTAACATTGAACTCAACCACCGGCACAACGACTCGTGCCTGAAGGAAGTTTATTTAACACATGTATTTTTTCTGTAAGGCACATTACAGTTTTCTTCCACTGAGGAACAATAGACAACACTTCAGCACTACACTTGGGGACCATTTTAAACACTGAAATCACCAACAAGTAAGCACAAACATGAAAAAATGGCACTCAATACACTGAGAAAAGGACTCTTGTTTACAATATAAAAGCTAAAACAAGAAGACAGAGCATTGCCTTCCTTGACTTCAGCTGGGAACATGTGCTTCAGATGACTCAAATTCTTCCTGCTCTGCACATGTCCTTGAATGGCCATGAAAACACTAACAGTGTTGATCTTGCGATTATAAATAAATTTTAACAAGTAGGAAAACTTACAAATACCAATTTCTCAAATAATGGGAATCAACTATATACATAGTCACCTGAGACGTGTCTCTGCTCGAGACCATTTTTCACCTCAAAATAGTGGCCAGTTGTTAGGACACAGTCAGGAAAGCCCGCCCAGTTACTGTGAGATCTCTGTTCCACTGTAGTCTTCATTCTACTTCCACAGACTCCAGACAGTCTTATAATAAAAGTTACCTTACTCATTTCTCTTTGTTCTATAGGTTTCCATGAGTGAATTTGGTGTTATGGCAAGATTTGAAACTGTCTGACCTGTTAGGGGTGAAAACAACTTGTCTGGACTGTCTGCCTCTCACTGTGGGAGCAGCTCCTGGCTTAGAAGTTCTAGACAAGGTCCAAAGGCAGTTAACAGAGAACCCACATCTTAACACAGGAGATTCCAGGGAGTCACACAGATGGCCTCCATGGAGGGTCAAGCTGGACGAGGAAAGGGAGGTGAAATATGAGAGAAGCTGGGAGGATACACAGCAGGAAGACAAGCTTTCAAGGAGCGTCAGCATGTGCATCTGCATTTAGACCACAAAGAGCAACAGTGCTGGAATTTCCACTCTCTGAGGTGTTTGGTATGTGAATCCCATGGTAGGGAAAGTTGTTTTGAAAGAATCATGCAAAATTGAAGAGAATGTTTATTTAATAAGCATCAAGTTTTGCTCAAGCTTAATACATTCTCAACTGTGTGACTTTAGGAAATACAATCTGTACAGTGTCTCTGAGGTAACCACTTACCATAGACAATAATACAACTCATACAGCTAAAATAAGCATCTCAAAAGTATCTGCCCAGCCCTCAGCTTCCCAACCACTCTGCGCAGATATGTGTCTATTTTGTACCTAAATATTACCCAAAGTGGAAACTGTCCACCTATATCTCATTTCTGTGTTTTATCACAGTAAGTCCCTATTCCATGAATTTGCTTTTGCCATTTTTATGACATATCAATGTCTGTCCAAAAGACTCCCATAAATTATTCAGCTTCTAGTAGGTCACCTAAGAAAGGCCAAGAGAGGAATTTTCCATCAAATTAGTACTTTCTTCACCAGAAATAAGGGTGGAAGACTCTCTCAACAAGACACCACAGAAGAGGCGGGTGGGTGGTAAATTTCTTCTTTGTTTTTCTTCTGTAGTCGATGCCTCCTCCATGACAGTTTTACTATGTGATAATTATTTGTTAATATGTTTGGTTTTCCTCTAGATCCAACCTTCCTTGATGAAAGGATGTTAGGTGCTCAATAAATGCTTCATGAAGACATGAATCCAATAACATGCCAGGTCTGCTTCTATCTATACCTTATCACCTACATTTTTGGCTTTATTAATTAACAAAGAAGTGGGGAGGGAGTAAATTTTTTTATTCTAAGAACTCACTTTGCTCTAAAGTCCTCTGAGCAACATGTGGGCATCAGGGTCTGTCTGCATCCCAATTAATATGTTTTCACTGAGCTTCCTTTCCAGGCTGGATGCACACAGAGTGCCAAAGCAAGTGTTGAAGACCTGCTCCCTAACCCTACTTGGACAATCTGTTCTAGTCCTTTGGAAGCTTCTTCCTCTGACAGGATACTGTCCTAGAGATTATCCCACTGCCCAGGGATAAGGTAAGGAGGCAGAGACCTACACTCAATCCCCAAATCTTATCTATGATTCAGGCATGAGAGATCATCATGGCTACTGATCCTTCTCTGCCCTCTTTCCCATGCAAGTGATCCTACAGGATTTCTAGTATTCTAAAGGTAGCCCAGAGCCATGAAAACATTTAAAATAGCATTTTCTAAAGTAAGGGAAGAGTACTTGATGTGGAGTTTGGAGATTAGGATTCAAAGCCAAGTTCCATCTCTTTGGAAAAGTCATTGGTTAAACTTTGAGCTTCAGCTTCCTCATCTGTAAAATGGATGCAATAATAACTATCTTGTGAAGTGCAAATAATATAATGGGTGTGAATATATTAGATGAACTAAAAAGTTATGCACCTACATTTACTAACTTACTACATGTAAGTTAGTGAATGTAACTCAGCTCTCACCACACAGGCCTTCAATCTGGTCCATTAAGTTCATTCCTGCCCAAGTCCTTTGTACTTCCCTCTCCATCTGCCTAGACTGCTATTTGTTGGGTTCCTTCATGACTCATTTCTACTTCAATCATGTCTACTTAAATGTCACCTCCTCAGAAAGAATCTCCCTGGCCTTTTATCACCTTAACCCACTTTATTTTTTCTTGGCAGCACTTATTGCTTATATTACGCTTGTTTGTCTACTGCCTCTCTCTTACTGAAACACGAGGTTTTTGAGGGCAAGTACTTTGTCTTTTGCTGTGTGTCTAAAAGCTATAATGACCCACAAATAGTAGGTGCCTATTAAATATTTGTAGAATGAATGAATAGATGTGTAAATATAAGCATAGGAACAAAAAACATCTAATGATGAGATGCAATTATAGCCAGAGAAGTAATGAAGATGAAGAGAAAACATTTGATCTGGAATTGACCCAAACCAGAATGTTAGAATTTTGTAAACAAAGTTCTATCAATTTTTTCATAAGCATAAATTATCAACGCTTTAAATTCGTATGTAGATTATAAATTATTGCAAACAACAACTTGTCCTTATCTCTTTGTATGCCCCCTCTCCTATTGCCAAGCAGAGTAGTCAGTGAAACTGGATAAAATGTTAGTTTATTTGTTTATAAAGACATCACTTCAATGCAATGCCCCTGACAACTTACTAGGGTATTGATTTAGCATTAATTCAGAGAAAAGGTAATAGCCCTTAGACAAATTAGACACTGTTTGTGTCTACAATTATATTTCTTGGTGATATCTTGTTCAAATTGACCCAATGCTTGTAAAAATCTGCTACAAATCACAGACTGGGGTAGAGAGGAGGGCTCAAGAATTGCAATGCATGGAGGAAATATACGTGTTCCTCCATGAATTTCCCCCTCTTCCTTTCTCTCTTGCTGCTGTCACAACCTTGCAGACTCAATAAAGATGGTGATAAATTAGGAAAGGGGAGATGATAGAGGAACCTGTGGAAGAGGAAAGAGGAGAACAGAAAATGAGAAGACGAAATCTAAATGAGAGCACATGAATATGGCAGGAGATCTATGAGTCAAGAGGACCTGCACTGAATGTTTATCTTATCAATGACCCATAGTAATGAAAGCCAACTGTGCAAAAAATAATATACCTACAGGAATCTCGCAAGCTGTAGAAAAAAATCACGGGATGGTTATTTTAGAATATGGACACAAATTCTTTATTTAAAGCATTAAGTAATGTTAATCTATTCATTTTGCAAATACGTATTAAATGCTAGCCATGGATATTACTAAACCATGGAGATTATTAAAAAGAGCCTGGAATCCCTTCCCTCTCTATCTTGCTCCCTCTCTCATCACATGACACATCAGCTCCCCATTCGCCTTCTGCTATGATTGAAAGCTTCCCGAAGCCCTCACCAGAAGCAGATGCTGGTGCCACACTTCTTGTACAGCCTGCAGAACCATAAGCCAAACAAACTTATTTTCTTTATAAATTACCCAGCTTCCAGTATTCCTTTAGAGCAGTGCAAAATGGACTAACACAAAGGGCATTCAACAGAAAGACAATAGATGAAAGGCCATTGCAGGTGGAGGGGAAACCAGAAGCAGAGACAGGAGTTGGAGTAATGAGAATCTGCAAGAACTCTTTGAGGTGAATGGGCAGAATGAAAACATAAGAGAACTGATATCAGAGCTACGAAGAACACCTACATCTAAAGCTTGGACAGAACAAAAGGAACTGTGGTAAAAGGAGCCTCTTTTGCCATTAGGCTGGCTCTTGTAATTAGCTAGTGGAATATGGAAGGAAATGGTGTGTGCCAACCTAGGCCTGAGCATGAAATCATTTTGCTTGACTCTTAACTGGATCCTAATCCCCAAGGCTACCTGAAGCCATATTGCATATGGCAGGGACTCCAACAGCTTCAGTTCTTCATCTCCATCCCTACTCTTACCACCACCCCCTTCCTTAGAGTAAGGCATGGTCAAAAAATGAACTTACTGTGTTAAGCCACTGAGATTCATTGTAAGAGTAGCCTAATCCGATGAATTCAGAAATGTTTTATTTCAAGATACAGTACAATGTTAATAATTAGGGACTCACACAACCATTTGAACAGCTAGGGTACAAAGGTGAAAGAAAAACCACAGCTGGCCTACAGGAAATTTGGATGAATAGGAATCACAGAAAGTGCCTGTTGATAATCTCCCTTGACTGCAGCACCAAAGCAGGTGATTTGCAGAAGCTCTCCTAGAGGCTGCTATAAATCTCTCATCTGCTGGCTGCTCACATGTCTGCCTACAGCTGCCAACAGAGAAAAATGGCTTCACCTTTCTTCTACCTTCCAAATCTTGTGCCATGCTTCTCTTTGGCAGAATCTAACTCAGAACTCTGCAGAAAGAGAAAATCTAGAAGATTTAATTTTACTGCCTCTACTGTGAGATGCAAAAGAGAGTTTGGAAAGGGACTAGGAAGACATTACGTTGATAACAAACTAGCACAAAACAAAAAGAAAGATGAGCGGGAGGGAAAGAAGGAGGAAAAGCAACTTTTTGTGGACTCTAAAAGATGGAATGGTGCCAATGTTGCAGGGATGTCATATAGAAGCAGTACTTAAAAGAGAGCTTTAGAGTTACCAGTATAGACACCAGTCACCAATGAGAAAAGAGCTCAGTAACATTGTGGAGAAAGTGCCTGACATAGTTGAGAAAAGGTGAGACACTTGGATCAAAAACAGGGAAGAAAAGAGTAAGTTTTAAGGGCAATTTATATAACTTAAAAAGGACAGAGTTGAATCAAAAATAAGGAAAATGTGGCCAGGTGCGGTGGCTCATGCCTGTAATCCTAGCACTTTGGGAGACCGAGGTAGATGGATCACCTGAGGTCAGGAGTTCAAGACCAGCCAGGACAACGTGGTGAAACCCCCTTTCTACTAAAAATACAAAAAATAGCCAGGCTTGGTGGTACATGCCTATAATCCCAGCTACTCGAGAGGCTGAGGCAGGAGAATCACTTGAACCCAGGAGGCAGAGGTTGCAGGGAGCTGAGACCATGCCACTGCACTCCAGCCTGGGTGACTGGCCATTCCAAGCTTTTCATCTGATAAGCAAGAAAACAGAGCTCCATATTGTCCCAGTGAATTGCCAAATTTACACAATGGAGATTAAAATATAGGAGCTAGAATCCAGCTCAGGGGTTGCAGCCAAACCAGACTGAAGGATCTAGTTCTGCCCTGCCACCACCAACCCCCTACTCTTCAACCAGGCCTAGTACCAAGAGAAATTTTCCTGTGGATAAAATGAGTGAGAATAGAAAGGTAGTGTCAGGCTGTGCTGTGCAATGAAACTGAGTGTCTGTCTCAAGATCTGGTTTGCCACTACATGCTCACCATAATATCTAAAGGTAAAAATGTTGACAATACCAAGTGTTCACAGAGATATTAAGTAAGTGGATCTTCCATACAGTACTTTAGTAGGAATATAAATTAGTACAGCCTTTTTGGAAAACTATTTGGAAGTATTTACAAAAGCTAAAATATGCTTATCCTATGACCCAACAATACCACTCAGGTATGTGCCCAGAGACATGTGTATCTATCGACTAAAAGACATGAGCAACAATGTCTGTAATTACTCAGTTCATAATAGGACAAATCTAAAAACAGCCTACATGTCCATCAACATCTAAGATCCATCTAATTGAATGAATAAATAGATGGTGGAATGTTTAGATAATGAAATACTGTACAACAATGAAAAAAGCTATTGCTATGCTCACCAGCATGGATGAATCTCAAATATCTTCTGTCGAACAACAACAACAAGCCAGACACAAAAAAGTCTGTAGTGCATGATTCTATTAATCAGACTGGAAGACTGTGGGGATTAACTATAGACAATTCTAAATAGTCCTCAACTCTGTTTAATTCCAATATCTCTCATTTTTCTCTTATTAAGAGAATACTTTATTGTTGTTTGCATGGTCTTTCATATGTATGTTTTGTAAACAACCCTGTGTCTTCTCTTCTGGGAGGCTTCCTTCTCCATTATCTTACAACATTGTTCTAAACAAAAGAAGTACTCAATTAATGTTAGCTAGCACTGTGCCTGTCACATAAAAAATAACGAATAAAGATTTTCCAAATGAAGAATGAATTACCATGAACAAACACTGACCAATTTCTAACTGAATGCCTAATTTAGGGCCTGGAATAGTTTGGACAGTAAGAGTAACAGAGTTTGATGGATATTCAAATGAATATCTCATTTGCAAATTCTAAGTAACCATTCTCACTGTTGTTGAGACAATGACTTTCTTTAAATAAAAGTGTTTCTTTCTTCTTTTTAAAAATTGCATAATCTTGCTTCAGACCTATTTTTCCATACTGCATTCTATCAAATTTACCTTTTCAGAACTTGTGATACAATGAGGTCAACAACTGCTCTTAAAGTGAAAATTATATGGTAATGGGAAAAGGAAGGTGTAGTAGATACAGCATTCTCACATAGGTCTTCAACCACTACCAGCAGCATCAACAGCAGAAGCAGAATTACAACAATAATAATAATTGGTAACATTTGCTGAATGTGTATTACCTACCAGGGCCTAAGTTGTTTACATATCATTTAGCCTTCATAAAATCTCCATAAAATAAGTTAAACACCATTATCCAAATCACATGAACTTTCTGGGCTTCAGATTTTTCATCTGCAAAGTCAAAGTGTTGAAGCAAAGAATAACAATATAATATACAGCTCATTGCCACATACTATTTTAAGGTGTTCTCATATATACTATTTAATTTGCCATTCCAGTTATCAACTTACTATAGCATTTCCCAGGAACAGTCCTGAATTTATTGGAAACTATCCTGGAAGCCAACTTTACGTATCTTGACATCTAAAAGTAAACAAATCAATTTCCAAAATTATTGTAGGGTATGTAGTTTCATTAAAGTTTCTTGAGGAGACCAAGGGAAGTGGTTATATCACATGGCCCCCACTAACACACTATCTTTCTTTCTTAAACCGCTTGGCTTCTCCAGACTTACCTACTCACCTCTCACTCACAATCTGCCCTCACTATTAAAAAAAAAAGAGCAGATCTAAAAACATTAAACCAAACAAAACTAACAGTTGGTCAAAATAATAACCACCTATTCCCCTCATGCTTCCCCATGGGAGCCTTGATTCATCCTGCTAAAGGAATAACAACTTAATGGAGTAAGTAGGGCAGATACCCGGAGACACATGGCTAGTTTGCTGCAAATCTGGGACTGGAATCCTTATCCCAGTTTCTAAGCAGTGTTTTTTCCCCTATACCACAAAATTACCTATAAGGGTTCTTCCAGCTCTGAAATAATACAATTCTTTGAAATGTAGAAATAAAAATGGTACAATAGTATAAACAAGTAACCACATGTGTAATGTTCTTCAATTTTTGAGAACTACCAAACACAGTTTCCCCATCTTTTACAGGATGTGTGGATTGGATTTGGAATTATTGCACAGGGCAGTCCTTGGGCCAGTGACTGTCATGGTTTAATATGCCTGGGATCAATCCCAGAGACTTACCCCCTGTCTCCTAGGTAAGATCTGGGAAAAACAAAATAGAAGGAATTAGCATTCATTGAGCATCAAGAATAAACCAGGTGCTCTGTTTGGCACTTACACTATCCTCACAACAGCCTTTCAAAGAGGCATTGTTCCCGCTTTATGAGAACAATGAGACACCAGGAACCTAAACCACTAGTCAAAGTCCACATAATTTATATACGGCAAAGCTACACTTTTTGTTCAGAGAATATTTGAAACAAAAGTCCTAGAACAATCTCTCCACCAGTATCTTGGTCCATTTGTGCTGCTATAAGAGAATACATGAAACTCGATAATTTATAAAGAATAGAAATTGATTTCTCACAGTTCTGGAGATTTCAAACGCCAAGATGGAGGGACCAGAATCTAATGAGAGTCTTCTTGCTGCATCATCCCATAGTGGAAAGGAGAAAGGCAAGAGAGGGTGAGGCTGTGTGTGTGTGTGTGTGTGTGTGTGTGTGTGTGTCTGACAGAAAGAGTGTAAAAGGGAGCTGAACTCCCCCTCTTATAACAAACTCACTCCCAGGACAAGAAACCTACTCCCACTATATCAGCATTAATCCATTCACTCTCTCCTCATGGTCTAATTACCTCTCATCAGGCCCTACCCTACCTCCCAGCACTGTTGCTTTGTGGATTAAGTTTTCAATGCATGCTTTCTTGGGGAAGACACATTCCAACCACAGAAACTAGACAATTAAGTATGCCAAAACCTAACAAATTTAACTATCCTTATGGGGCATATATATTCTGTAATCCCTGTTCTCTCTCTGTTGAGGTGGTGAGACTTAAGGACAGGTCTGCCCCTGTCTGAACACAAGTTGGTAGATCTCTGTTCTAAATTTTTCCTTTAAAAAGGACAGCTGACCTTCCACCAGTCTTTTATAATACTGGAAATTATTGTTACAGATGAGAAATGGTGATGTGTTAAATTGACGTGTGGTAGTGATAAAGATAGCAAAGGAGACATAGATTTGAGAGGATATGTTTAAAAGACTGAAGTGGCAACTCTTACTGATGAATGAGATTCAGAAAATAGAACAGAAAAATCAAAGATAAGATAGTGAGAGAAATCACAGGGGCCTCTCTGAAAAGAAGAGAGGAGGCTAAGAGAAGGTAGGGGTGTGAGTTCTTGGGGGTTGAAGGAGGTCCAATGTTCAGGTCCTGCAGTGGGAAAGAGATTGAAATCACTGAGGAGCAAAAAGAAAGCAGGTTGAAGTCAGGGGAGTGATGGACAAACAAGTTTGGAGAGGTTTAAAGACTTGTTACCAAAACACCAGGAGTTCCGTCTGTATCCCCTTGCTCACTGCACAGAAAGCCAATCACTGAGACAACAAGTATTGCCAGGAAAGAAAGGCTTTAATGGGGTGATATCAGCAGAGAAAATGGAAGATCAGTCTCAAGTATATCTCCTCAACAAACTAAAATTGGGGGTTCATAGCTGGGAAGGAATGTTGCTACATGTAGGGAAAACAGGAATTAGGGAGGGGTAAAGAGACAATCATGACAAATAAAAAGTCTGGTGTTTCATTGTCTAGATGCAGTGATCTTGTGGGTTTCAATTACTTAATACTACCTTGGAGGCCTGAGGGTCACTTTCTTGAGAAAGGAACTCAGGTAAGACAAACATAAATTTCTAGCTTTAAGATCAGGATGGTCAATTTCTATGTTTATTCAAAAAAAACCCATAAACATGAATTCTGTGGGACAATTCTACCAGACTCAGAATCATTTTAGACCTTGTTAAGGAGTCTGGAGTTTGTCCACGAGTAACAGAAGAAGAGTTTTAAAAAAAGAGAAAATGATCTATGTTTATGTTTTTAAATTTTTGTTCAGGCTGAGTCAATGTTCCTTACTCCTGATATTAGAGTACAAATGTAACCAAATAATACTTGTTTTGAGCATTATGCTTGTTTTCCTCATAGATCTTACCACGATTTATAATTCTATATATTTTAATTTATTGTCTGTTTTTCCCACTAGATTGTGAAGCACATAAGGATTGTCTGTTCATTATAAGCTCACTCCCTAATCCAGTGTCTGTTATATATTGGCTGCTTAAATATTTGTTAGATGAATGTACTTCTTTAAAACTCTCTGGGGTGAGAAAGGGGCTGATACCTTTTTGTCCCCAATCACTTCCAGACCATTTTGTGATAACCATCTTTCCATTATCTCTCTTTTGTAAAAGTCCATGATATCTACTGCTATCCAATTTTCCATTTTCTATAAACCTTTTCCTTCCTCATCAAAATTTGAACATTTTCTTTATAGTCTTACCCTCCTTTGATGTTTGTGTGATGATCTTCCAGTACTCTAATACCACAATTCATTGGGCCTGGATACTCAGATTACTGTCATCTCCATTATGTTGTAGCCACCCCCCACCCCCACAAGCCTTGCTGCATGTAGGGAAAACCTTGGCACTTTCTGCCTCCACATCTCCTTGTCATTCTTCACTTGTCATCTTACTTATGCACTCCTCCTGAGCCAGGATTTCATTATCATCACTTTCAAGTCCCCATGTCCTCTCAGTTCATTACCCCCATCCTGGATCACTTCCTTCTACACCCAAACTGGGTGGGCATGATTACCCACTCATGCAATGCCCTCAGGAGTAGGCTATGTGCCCTCACCCTCTTTCTCTACCACAAAGCTGTGTCTTTCCCACCCTAGGAAACCCCACTTTCTGTTTTCTCTAATCCACCTCATAAATGGCTGAGTACTGTTGGGAAAATTACAAATATGGCAGGATCACTTTAACAGAACTCTCTCTTACTTTGTCACCTGTGCTGCTGGTCAAGTATTTCAAATCTCCATGGAGGATCATCCCTTCCACCCTCCAGAATCTACTTTAAACCTCTTCTGTTATCCCCATGTCCCAAGCTTCCACATTGACTTCAGGAACCTATATCTGTTATTTACTGATAAAATAGATATAATCTAATTTAAATGCTCTTAAATATTTCTTCCCTTTCTATTTGTCCTTAGTCCTTCAATAATCTTTTCTTCCTCTTGTATCAGAGAAAAATTTGTCCTGCTTCCCTTTTATCCACAGGCATAGTTTTCCTCTTATATATTGGTTCTAACCCCTGTTACTTCTCTCTATATATAAAACTATCAATTAAAAATATGCAGTAGATAGATGGAATATATATCTCTATATATTGACTTCTTTCCCTTGATCCATAAGTATAATTATATTATCTAAAGAATTCTGCTATCCTCCTGAGTCTTTTTATCTGGAGCTCTTCTTATTCTTAGTTCAAAACACAATTTAAATCCCTGTCTTCATTTTGTGAGCCCAGTTCACTAAACAAATCTCCTGAAATATGATTTTCAAAGCTCACAAGATGCTGATTCTTCTCAAAAACTGCTACTGTCCTCCTGGTTATCAAGTCCAAGTATATTTCTCAGTCTTCATCCTTCTTGACTTCAAGATAATTTGATACTGTTCACCACCTCTTCCCTCTCAAAATTTATTCTTCTTTTCATAGTCAATTAATCAGTCATTCATTCAAGAAATATTTGTTAAGTACTATGGTAGGCAAAATAATTGGTCCTCCAAAGATTTCTGCATCTTAATCCCTAGAGCCTGTGAACAAATCATGTTACATAGCAAAGGGGAATTAAAGTAGCGGATGAAACTCAGGTTGCTGATCAGCTGACCATAAGATGGTAACATTATCCTGAATTATCCAGGGGAGCTTAATGCAGTCTCAAGGGTCCTTAAATGGTGAAAAGAGAGGCTGAAGAGTCAGAATCAGAGTAATGCAATGTGAAAAAAACTTGACTGGCTGGCTTCAGAGATGGAAGGGGACCACAATCAATGAATGCAAGGAGGCTTTAGAGGTTGGAAAAAGCAAGAAAACAAGTTATTCCATAGAACCTTCAGAAAAGGATGCATCCCTTCCTACACCTTGATTTTAGCCTACTGAGACCCATTTCAGATTTCTGACTTCCAGAACTATAAAATAAACTTATGTTAAATTAAGCCACTAAATTGTTGGTAATTTGGTACAGCAACAATTAGACACAACTACAAGTATCAACTAAATTCTTTACTAATGAATTAAGCCTGGCTATAGAAGCCACACAGTAGGAAATCAACTCACCTTCCCTGCTTCCAGTGTTAGCTAATAGCTCCCACCATTCATCTATACAGATGCCCATAAACTGAGCATGTCTGAAACAGAGTATTTTAATTTTTTTCTATTATGACTATGATTTTTCTCATTCAAATATTCTGTAGGCAACTCAAAGCTTATTGATAAATTTTCTTAGAGACTGGATATTCTCTATGCATTTAATTTTTCTTCTTGCTTCTGTTAACTCTCAAGTGCCTCCTATCAATTACTTCCTACAAAATTATTCAATAGCTAGTTAGTCTAAAGTGATAATTATATATATTTTTGTATACTGAAGCAGAAATTTGGCTGAGATCAATCATTATGCTCTTCAGTGGGCTGCTGATTGAGTTTTTCTCTCACTGCAGGATGATGAGGAAATTGTAATGAATGAGACGTCCTAGAAGTGAGAAGGGTAGGGAAAATCATAGTATTAATATATAGTGAAGGCTTTATTCTGTGTCCTTCAATGATGGTTTCAGCACAGCATCTGAAGGTTTCCATTAACACACAGGGAATGCCAATCTTGCTGAAACACAAGGATATCAACCAAGGCTACTTTGGATGCTTTTGACTAGAGCAAGCACAGCCTGCCCTTGCTTGAAGATTAAAACATGTGACAACTCCCTAATGGTGTCCTGTGGGACAAACTTAAACCTCTCCCCAACACATACTTCCTTCTACATTCAAATACTATCACCTTCAAATTAAACATTCCTCCAAAGTCAGTTTCTGAGGAACTTGTTCACATTTTGCTTTAAAAAGACTAGAAGGATTACATGAAATTTTCAAAAACAATCTTCAGAGTAATCAGAAATACAAGTTTTCTTAAGTTGCTTTTTTAGCTGTGTGTTTGTCTTTTTACCAACACACTAGAAAATATTTATTTTTACTTTGTACTACCACAACTTCCCAAAATATTTGAAAGCAACTACAATATTTTCTAAAAAGAAGAACAATCAAATACTTCATCAAAAAGAATTACAGACTAATGCTGAGTATTGATATGTTAGTAGTATAGACTCCATGCAAAATAAACCCAACACGTGCCATTTCCCAAGGTGTGATGGTGGTGAGTGAGGGATTTGCAAACTGACAAAGTCCAGTGACTGTTTTTCTAAAGCCTCAGAGAACACAGCTCTCAAACTGATATCACACATCCTGACCCCACCAAAATGACACAAGATGTAGAAGGAAAATCCCAGGAAACTGAATTGCGGCAACACAAACACATCACTCACCAGGGACAAGAGTTGGTACCTAGGGAGGACAGCTAAGCATCCAAAAGTATCTCTATTAAACACATCTCAGATTTAGATTTACATTAAAACCATGAGATTCTTTTTTTTTTTTTTTTTTTTTTTTGAGACGGAGTCTCGCTCTGTAGCCCAGGCTGGAGTGCAGTGGCCGGATCTCAGTCCACTGCAAGCTCCGCCTCCCGGGTTTCTCCTACCTCAGCCTCCCCAGTAGCTGGGACTACAGACGCCCGCCACCTCGCCTGGCTAGTTTTTTGTATTTTTTAGTAGGGACAACCATGAGATTCTTAATTCAGACTTCATACATTTTGAACTATTTTTCTTCACATGTAGTGTTTTGGCACATTTCAGTTGACCTTTGTTTCTTGAAGTAAATTTGAGATGAAATTATTTCTTCCCGGTCAGTATCAATGAAATGACATCTCTGCTACTCTGGCAAACTCTACTTTTAAGAGGAACTGAAATGTGCTTCTAGTGGGCCAATTAACAGCTTTCTTTTTCTGCTGTGCGTATGTATGTGCACGCACACATGATACAGGGCTTTTGGATGAGGTTTCCAAACAGCAATGCATTGTTTAATCTCTTCTGTGATACCTCCAGGGATTAGTTAGGGGACACAATTGCTAATAAAATTTTACACCAGTAAACTTGGCTTGAAGAATTGCTGTAAAAACCCCACTGATTGTCATAAGCATTCATTCATAAGAATGCACACTACTGTGCATATGTGGGGCAGGGCATTTTGCTAAGCCAAAAGCAAATTTTCATGCTGTTGAATTTATGCATTTCCCGCTGCTACTCAAAATGCTTGTCTGAATGTTCAGGCAGGGGAGAGTGCTCTCTGTGGAAAATGCTCTTGTTTGTGTCAAAAGGTCTGACCTGTGCTTTAGTTCCCACTCACAGGTAATTTGCAGACTGTGGTAGATAATCTTAAAAAAAAAAAAAAAAATCCATCAAGAAAGAATACTGGGTTAATTTTTGCCTAAAAAGAAAAGGGCTATAAAAGGCATATTAGGAAGGGAGAAGATGGTCTTAAAATGGAAACCAAAACAGGCATTTGGGAAAGATAAATGCAACATCCCTTTCACCCTCAGGAAATGAAATTTTTCTGACAGGGTCGGAGACTCTGCTTGGCAAACCTTCTTAAATTAATTACCTTCTTGACATTTTAAAGGAAGGTTTCAGATTGTAAATTTAACCCAGACAAAGCATTCTTTTTAATCTTGTCAGTATGCAAACTACTTTGCACTGCAGTCTGTGAATTATTTATCAGAGGAACGACCCCAAAGGGCGAAAGGAAAAAGCAAGCATATTTAATCTGAGATTCCACGGCTAGATGTAGTTCTTTGCCTTAGATCTGTACCTGTTGCAACTACTTAACTTTTTCTGCTTTTGATGTTCTTAATACCCTGAGCATTCCTTGTCTCCGAGATGAAGAAATTCAGTGCCATTTTAGAATGCGCTTATTAAGATGAGTAAAATACATGGCTCGGTAGGTTTTATATGGCAGCAACAATCAGGTTGGTGTGAGGAACAACGGGGCTTCGTTTCAATATACTTGCTCGTTTAAGTGCTAGACAAGCAGTGTCTTAACCTACTCTAGTGCCTGTGTGAAATGGAGCCTGCAGAAATGGATTCTCAGGGAAATTAAGTCTTCCAAGTATCGATAAATTGGATACATGATATTTCAACAGACAATAGAAGATTAGTTTAGGGCTTAAAGAAAATTGAAATTTACAATGCCTAGAAGTTATAAAATGAAGTTGTGGCTTTAGTTCTAGTATTAAGTGTTCTTAAATTAAATGATTTTGAATCAAGAACACCCATGCAATGGGATATGCTCATTACTTCTAAAACATTATATATATATGTGGAACTCCATGAAAATAGGAAAAGTGCACACAAAGTAATAGAGAATAATGTCTGTTGTCTCCAAGGCAAGGTTTGCAGCATGATGGAGAATCTCAACTTTGCAAAGCATCCTAATGGCTTAGGTCCTAGGAGACTGGATGTATGTGTAGACAATAAGGTCTTACCTGACAGGTCTTCCTGGGCCCTGTTAATGACTCTTCTCAGGAATTCCTGGGCTTCCCTTGAGAGAAAAGGGAGGGATGCAGCCTCATTTGCCCTTCTCCTGCCACATCTGAATATTTCACTTTCAACAGATATCCCCAGCCCAAATCAAAAGACTGTGTATCCCTAGCAACTGTGAATAAAAATGTGCAACATGCACAGTTATATTTCTGCATAAGAAACACCTCTTGAAATTAATAAAAGTAATAAAGGTGATAAAACTATAGGATAGAGATAATTTTTCATTCAACTTTCAAAACTATATGGGGAGGATTTATTCTCCTTCCAAATGTTGATTTGTAATTATAACAGCTACCATTTATTAAGGAATTCCTATGCCCTCTCATCTATGAGGTAGCTCTCATTGTCCTGACTTTCCTCTTCTTTTTCACAGCTGAGGAAACTGAGACTTGAAGAGAGATTAAGTATTGAGCCCAAGCTCCTAATAAAGCTGAGATTTAAAGCCAGTTCTCCATCACCTCAAATTCCATGTGCTGTGCATCTCTAAATGTGGGGTTGATCTTAATTCCATTTGGTTGTCTGTAATTCTTCTCTTCATACACATATAAGTCTGGTATAAGTGTGATAAACTAATGTGCTTCGCTAAATAAAGAGCTGCAGTTTATATATTTTTTAGCCATTGCAGAGATATTTTTCAAGCTCATATTCATATCCTAGCAATCTATCCTCTGAAGAAGCTGTTGTGTGCAGTTTATTTAAACCAAACAAATTAAAGATGGCATATAAATTTGAGCTTCAGTGGATACATTTTCTAGAAGAATTAGGTAAGCATCGACCAAGAATACAGCATGCAAACAGTAGCAAGTAAATTGATGTTTGTTAGTCTGTGCTCTCTCAGATACACAGAGGATTTACCTACTTAATAGGACTTATAAGAACAAATCCCCTGAGCATAAATGAGAGAAACTGGGCACTCTGAGGTTTATCCTTTCATAAAGCTGTCACACATACTAATTCAAAGACCATAAATATCCTTCTCACTTCTTTGATAATTCCTCTTTCATTGGCCTTTTGAATAAGCACCAAATGCAGAACAACAGACCTTCCTGCTGAGGTCATCTTTACTTGGGTGATACTGAAAAGTAAGAGTCAGATTGAGGAGGATGTCTTTTGAGAGTCATGACATGTTGGATTTCAGATCTGGAAGGAAACTTAGAGATCATCTAATCCACATCTTTTATGTGTTAGAAAGTGAATTGTCTTAGTCAGTTCTAGCTGCTACAACAGAATGCCATAGACCAGATGACTTAAGCAATAGAAACTTATTTCTCGTAGTTCTGGAGATGGAAGTTCAAGATCTAGATGCTAGCTTTATTAGTCCATTTTCATGCTGCTGATAAAGGCATACCCGAGACTGGGCAAATTTACAAAAGAAAGAGGTTTAATGGACTTACAGTTCCACATCACTGGGGAGGCCTCACAATCATGGCAGAAGGTGAAAGAAACATCTCACTCGGTGGCAGACAAGAGAAGAGAGCTTGTACAGGGAAACTCCCTTTTTTAAAATCATCAGATCTCATGATACTTATTCACTATCATGAGAATAGCACAGGAAACATCTGCCCCCACGATTCAGTTACCTCCCACCAGGTCCCTCCCACAACACGTGGGAATTCAAGATGAGATTTGGGTGGAGACACAGCCAAACCATATCATCAGCAGATTTGGTGTCTGGTTTCCCAGTTTTCAGATGGTCATCTTCTTATGTGTGTTCATGTGGCAGTGAGCAGAAAAGAAGCAAGCTCTCCTGTGCTTCTTCTTTTAAGAAGACTAATCCCATTCCTGAAGGCTCCACCCTCATGACCAAATCACCTCACAAAGTCTGCACCTCCAAACACTATCACAATGGGAGTTAGACTTCAACATAAGAATTGTGCAGGGACACAGGCATTCATTTCATACCATGAAGAGACAGGCAGAGAGTCACCTACCTGTCTGAGTTAGAGCAAGAACTACACCATAAATGTCTTGACACCCAGCATGGGCTTAACTAAGACAGAACGTTTAAATATGTACACATATATATTTATTTACATATATTTATATATTACATATATTTATTTATATATTTATACATATATTTATTTATATAGACACTTATCTCCCTCTCTGTCTCTCTGTCTCTCTCTCTCTCTCGCTCGCTGTGTTATTCTGGGTTCTCCAGAAAAACAGAACCAATTCAAGGGTGGGAGGGAGAAAGACATTGGTTTGTCATAAGGAATTACTATCACGGAGTCTGAGAATTCCTAAGATCTACAGTGTGAAAGAATCAGCAAGCTGGAGGCCCAGGAGACCTGATAGTGGGTTCCAATTCAAAGGCCAGCAGGCTCAAGTCCCAGGAAGAGCCTATGTTCAGTTCAAGTCTAAAGGCAGGGAAGAAATGTAATGTCCCACTTCAAAGGTAGTCAGGAAGAAGGAATTCTCTTTCTTGAGGGAGGGTCAGCATTTTTATTTTATTCAGAACTTCAACTGATTAGATGAGGCCCCACCCACATCAGGCAGGGCAATCTGATACTCAGTCTATACATTTTAATGTAAATATCATCCAGAATCACCCTCACAGACACATTCAAATTATGGTTAATCAAGTATCTGGACACCATGTGACTTAGTCAAGTTGACAATTAGCCAACATATCACTCAAGTTGGGGATGGTATTCTACTGGTTTACATATCTGTCAGGGACTGATTTTTACACTTAAAGGTTAAAAGCAATTCAAATATTCACAAAATGCCATTATTATTATTAAAGCATAAAATAAGCAGATGTGCTTTTGTTTATCTATTAAAAGGTTACTGGTTCAATAGTGAAGTCAACTTGCATTTAACAAAATCCTCGATAATAATGACTGGCTCTATTCAATGTCTTCAACCAGATATTTCAATTATTCTTTCTTATTCTCTAAATTACAAGAGCAAAACTCACAAATATAAATGACATAATTAATCATAAGTCTAAGTTCAGAGTTTATTTAACTATCTAAATCACCTAGCTCAATATATGGTGAAACTCAATGGTATTGTAATTTGTTGTCTACAGGATGTGAAAGACTAAGGTCTGTCTGAATCATATGAATGTAGAAATGCATTTATTCTACTACCCCATGAATGTTTAATGAACATGGAAATAAGACAAGCTTGTCACTTATTTCTTGAGTAAATTCATACAAATAGATATGTATTTAAGATGGTGTGGGTAGTGGTTTTAAAATATACCAACAACAAATTATTTGTTACTTCTCCCTTTAAGAGGTAGATCTTAATTCCCCCATCCCTTGAGTGTGGGCTAGACTTAGTGACTCACTTCCTAAAAAATAGTATGTGTCAGAAATGATGATGTACAATGTTTGAGATTAGGTTACAAAGGATAGCATGTTTTCTTTTTCCTTGGATGTGTCTCTCTGAGAGAAGCCAGCTACTCTCTCATGAGAATACTCAAGCAGCTCTATGGAGAGGTCATGTGGTGAGCAAAACTCAACATCCAGCAAGGAGCTAAGGCCTCGTGCCAACAGCCATGTGAGAATACGCCATCTTGGAAGTAGATCTTCCAGCCTCAGTCAGGCCTTCAGATGACTGCAGTCTCTGCTGAGATTTTCACAACAGCTGACTATAACAGGAAAGACTGAATCAGAACCTTCTAACTAAGTCTCTCATATCCCTGATCCACAAAACACTGTGAGATAATAAATATTTTTTTAAAGCTGCTGAGTTTGGGGGTAATTTGTTAGATAGCAATAGACAACTCAGACATGTAAAATTTACATTGACATTATCATTAAATTTTTGTCCATGAATTTTTGTTTGCTTACAGTATGTTATATTCACAATTTATTAGCCATGAACTTTTAAAGTCAAAATATTTAGGTGTGTATCTATAGGAATAACACAATTTTAATATTTTAAAATATTTTCCTCATATGAACATCACCCTGAGCACAAGTGACAAAATTGTTAAACTGTTGTTCCATATTTGGTGAACAGATTTCTCTACCACAATAGTGGAAGCTTCAAAAGTACTTTGAAGTCCACCTTAATTATGCTCCTTTTTTTTCAGTTGCAATGTTAGCTTCATGGGAAAATATAAATGATGGTTAGTTATTTCAATTTTTTTGTTTACAAAGCTCAAGTGTAAGTTAAAAGAACAATGAATTCTAAATAAACTCTGCATTAGAATAATTATCTGTCATTGTTTCCCCAAGATTAAAAATTGTTCTCTTCTTTTCCTTTCCTTTACTCATCTATTCATTTTACATTAAGACTTATTTAATTGATTTTTCATTCTCTGTGCAATTCTACATTTTTCTTTTGTTCTAGCTACTCTCTATCTTCACTTCTTTCCTGATGTTTTTATTCTACCTTTCCAGCTAGCACTAACACCTCCGTTATCTATATTCCAGCTACACTTATAACGTAGCATCTCAATATATCTATACACATACATGATATTGTTCATATTAACTTACAAATATTTCAACTATGTCATTTTTGTCTTTTAAACAAGATTGTGCACATTTTTTTTCTTTCTTTCTTTTGCTTACTCCTGATGCCTACCTAGTACAGGGTTTGGCCTAGTACAGTGTGTGAAGCATTCTATTAAATCACAATGCATTGTATTTACTTTTTTCTCCCCATGGTCCCTGCCTCATAGTGTCTTACTCTCTGCTTTTGAGAATAGCCTTATCTGGCACTAACCACAGCTGCAAAGAAAACTAGAGGTGCCACAGACAGAAAGCAGCAAGTTACAGAAAAAGTTACTAACAAGTAGAGGCCATAGCACTCTCAAGCTTTCTAAATAATTCCTGAATACACATTAACTCCAGACCCACAAAATCATTGTCTCTTTTCTTTTGGTTTTTCTTTGACTATCAAGTATTGGCTGAATAGAAATATATTAGGCAGAGTCACTGCCCTCTTTCAGTAAAGCTTAGCTCATAAGTTTTGCTCATATCTGCCCAGCCAGCTGAGTTCATCATTTTCTTATAGTTAACTGTACATTTATGAATCTTTTAAAATCTTAATGTTCCTCTAATGCCCACTGCAATACATCTTGTCTCATATTTTCTATTATCTATGATAGAGTTGGCATTAGTGGAGGTGGTTTTACCTTCTATGAGTGTATTTGTTCATTATACCTCCTAATCTTGCATTCAGTATTTATTTTTCATCATTGACAGTTGACTGCTCTGTTTCAAATATTTGAGAAAGAAAAAAAATGAGAGGAAAGTAGGTGAAAATTGATGATAACCCAGATTTAGGAGTGTTAACAGTAAAATTTCTCACAGAAAATAGAAGAGTGAAATGGATTGTAAAGGTATACTGGGGGAAGAGGGCCTGCACCCTCCACTCATTCTTATTTAGGCTTTCTCATTGCAAATGTGTCTCGCACAGTTATTAATACAGACAGGTCTTTTTGGATGGTTTGCTCACATTTGCTCAGCCCCAGAACCTATATAGACACACGATGATTGCCTTTGGTATAATTATTTTCTCCATACTTTCCTCTGCTGAGTTATTTGTCTCTTCTAGAATTTGTTAGGTAAACAGGTTTTTAAAACTCCTCACTTTCACAAAATATTCAGACAATATGAAATAGAAAGGACCGAGTAACAGAAGGTATGGGTGGCAAACCTGTAAAGATTTTATTACAGTAGAAGAGAAAGATGTCAATGACAGAGAGCCACAGAGTAGTCTGAGTACAGCAGCCTTACAATTTTATTCTATTGAGGGATTTGTGCTGTATCTTAAAGAATCAGTACTAGTTTTCTAGATGGAGAAGAAACGAAAGGAAATTAGTCAGAGGGAAGACATGGGGCCCTGGAAGGACATAGCATGTTCAGAGAAAGGTGAGAAATTGGGCATGGGTAGAGTTTAGGGTACACATAGAGTAGGGAGTGGGGGAGATTCTAATAAGGTATACTCTGACTAGTTTGTGAAAGACTTTATACACATCCATTCATTCAGAAAATATTTTTTTGTTTTTAGAGATGGACTCTCACTGTCGCCCAGGCTGGAATGCAATGGTGTAATCTTGGCTCACCGCAACCTCTGCCTCTGGGGTTCAAGCAATTCTCATGCCTCAGCCTCCTGAGTAGTGGGATTACAGGCATGCACCACCATGTCTGGCTAATTTTGTATTTTTAGTAGAGACAGGGTGTCTCCATGTTGGTCAGTCTGGTCTTGAACTCCCAACCTCAGGTTCTGCCTGCCTCGGCCTCCCAAAGTGCTGGGATTACAGGCGTGAGCCATGGCACCTGGCCTGATTCAGAAAATATTTAGAGATGGCCTACCATGTGTGCTCTACCCCAGATGAACAAAATAGTCACAGACCCCAGCTCAGGGAGGGTTATCATCCATGAATGCTGTGAGAGGACGTGTGAACTTGATGCTCTATGGGAACGACTTGCTAGACTTTACTGGATCATAACTCTATGACTTTACTAGATCACAATTTTATTCTATCATAACTCTGTAAGAAATGCTGAGGATTTTACGGGAGCAGGGACACCACTCAGAGGGCTGTGGGGAAGATAAATAATAATAAGAAGAAGAAGAAGAGAGGCTTAAATAAGCCAATAATGGGGTCAGAAAATAGATTAGATTTGGGATGCATTTTGAAGTGGAATAAACAGGACTAATTACTTAAGTAGATGTGGCCTGTGAGGTCAAGAGAGACAAAGTGAAGGACATCCCCAAGGTCATGAGGGTGGAGGCCAGACAGACAAGTGGCAGGGGATAAGAAATGGAGGAGGAGCAGGTTTGCTTCCAAAGAAAAGGAGTTCACCTCTGAATCTATCCAGTTTTACAAGTGGCCCACCAGAATTTCTTTTAGTATTTAATTAAACTGCCCTCATCCTAAAAGCTGTTTTTTCTCTCCCCTCCCCTGACTGTTCACCTTTACTCTCTTGACACGAGAGCTTTAGGAAGGTGGGGAATGTGAACAGAATCAGGACATGATTACAGTGTAGTGAGAGGGATGTGGAAGCCCTGGTCCTCATACTAAAACCACATGGAAACATGGAACCTTCAGTGACTCCGAGTACCTGATCTACACTGTGTCAAACAGCAGCTTGTTTTAACTGGTTATTGGTTCAGATATTTTAAATTGCCTGAGCAGAACGATGGCTTTGCCATTGCGTGTGCAAACCTATTTTGTCCATAATGTACAAAAGCCACAAAGCTACTTCCAGCATCTGTCATAGTCACAGCCAGCTGGTTGTGTAGATGATCTTAGGTGGTATGACCTCAGACACATCAGGAAGGGAGCTTACTTTCAAATATCTTCAGCATAGGCTGAAAGTCCAACATCAACAGAACCATTATTTGGTCCAAACAGCACCACTCCACAAACGTCCGACAGTGCAAATGGGCTGTGATGGCAGGGATGTGTATCCATATTTAAAATATCCTTATTCCTTCTCTGCTACCTTAAATACTCTTCTCCACATGGTTTGTCTCGTTTTTGAAAGCCAGCTTAAATGTTACTTCTACTCTACACATTTCCTTCAATTTCCTTTATGTGCCTCCATGAAATACACATGCATACACACTTTTCCTCAGGTAATAGATTTCTCCCTCCCTATGTTCCCAGAGCTTGTATATATGCTTCTATTGTAGCAAATATTATATTACATTATCATTTTAGGTTTTTGGATCTTTCTTTCCCACTGGAGAATGAATTTTTAAAGGGTGGGGAGCATATTATATGTTATACATCTTCATGCCCCAACATATAGCACAATGAATAGTAAACAATAGATAAATATTTATTGTTGAATTATAACCAATATAACACCCTTGAATGAGTAATCCTTCAGGCCCAACCAAGAAAATAAGATAGGGATAGAAAATAGATTTCAACTGATCAACTCCAATATTACTCATGCTTCCCAGAGCCTGGAGGGGAAGGAGGCCATTACCTCATCCAACTTCTGTGGGAAAGAGTTCCATGATCAATTAAAGACATATGCCACAACATAAGAGGTAGCAGTCACAGTAAATTTATCCTCTATCCTTGAACTAGGTTGTATTCTCAATGAAATAATCATTTACTCACTCAACAAATAATTGTCATGCATATGGCACAGTTGCTAAGCACCAAAAGACATGTTCTTGTAGATCATGAACACACAGCCCCTACCCTCAGGGATCCTGGAGATCTACAAAGTAATTGATGTGACAACACCTGTAATTTACTCAATTGTGTAATAATAGCTGTCTAATAATAATTTGCCAGATATGAGGCAATGACGGTTGTAGTAAAAAACAAAGCAGAGATCATATATCTCAGCTGTCTCATATATTTCCCAGAGTGGAGAGTCTGTTGATGAGTGCTCAAGAAAATTGCAGTCCCCAAGATGGATGATTGCATCATGCCATCATTGTGTGATGAAACTATCCATTCATTCTTCCGACAAATGTTTGTCAAATGCCTACCACATGTAAGTCTACATGCTAGACAGTGGAGAGACAGTAGCAAGTAAAATATCTAAATGGAGAAGCAAAAATTAAACAAATAATCACACAATAAAATATGTAATTACAAATAATGATGAGTGAGACCATTCCACTCCTATTACTTGAATTCCGTACCAAACCATCTTCTGAACGTATGTTTGTTTGTCATTTCTTTAATGAGGTAGGGATGCAGTAACATTTACATAGATATTCCATTCTGGTTTTCTCTGTTCATTAGTAAAGGGACTTACCATTTTCAAGTATTTGGTGGTTACTCATCTGTCCTCCAGTGTCTGCTACCTCCAACTTAACCAATCAGTGCATTTGTGGACAGGACCCTGCCAGCCTCTCCTGGATTGCTTTGATCTCAAGTCAGCGCAGCCCAGTGGTACACAGCTTTAATAGCCAATCTCCCTCTTGACATCTTTTAGCTGTATTGAAATCCATATATCTAACAAATATGCCCTCTTACCAAATCCAGAAAAATATTTCTATTAAATTTTATTTGCAAAAATTAAATGCAATAGAAAAGAGATCTGAAAAAGTGTGTGTGTGTGTCTCTCTCTCTCGTGTGTGTGTGTGTGTGTGTGTGTATTTGACTTTGGGTGTCCATTAATTAAAAATTCATTAATATTAGATAATATTCCTTTCACCATAAAATTTCATGGTCTTAAAATTCATTGAAAAGTATGCCCTAACATCTAGAATTATTTCATATCCCATTTTGCAGAGACATCATTATTCACATAATTTTAAAGGATTTTTGTTTATTACTTTATACAAATTGGTATTATCTGTGCCCTCTCTCCTTGATCCTGACTCACTGCTGCTGCCTGCATACAACCATTTCATCTCAACACAAACCTGTATTCAATGTTATCATGCTGTGGCCTCACTCACTACAATAACACTTCCTTTATTCTCTCATTTTTTTGTGACAGGTGCTATAAAAAGGGGACCCTTATAAGCAATATAAGGGTCACAGAATTTTGGTGGTGTTTGCTGGCCATCAAATCCACCTTCTCCTTTGGTGTAGGAATAGCCTCTTCAACACCCTGTGACAGTCCCTCTGAGAAGTTGCCCCTGTGGAGCTGAGATCACTTAAAGCCAAAGTCCCAGCTCAGCTGATACTTGGTCGTGTGACTGAACAAGTCACTCCTTATAAAAGAATTTAGTTCCTTTTTATACCCGTGTCAGAGGTTTATTGCTGTAGTATGTAAAAAGTGCTTGTAAGCTGTCAGGAACTCCACCAGTGCAAGTGTGGACTGAGAGCTCCATTTCCCACAAGCTAAAGACTCCAGAGTAACACAGAGGATGGAGCACGGACTCTGCCACAAATCATTTGAATCCCATTCTTCTATGTACTCCTAGTGTGTCCTCGGACAAGTAATAGAACTCCTGTCACCCTCGGTCTCCTCATTTGTACAATTGGGGTTACAGTGCCTGACTTGGGCAGAGGCTGTTCTAAGAAGTACACAATTATACAGACAACATACTGATGTTCAGAAAGTGCTTGATTTTGTTTTTGTTTTAAAACTGCTGGTAGTGGTCTCTGCAATAACCCAGAACAACTCTAAATCCCCTTTTATAGCCCTTCAAATATGGAGGGAGGCTACTATGATCCATCACTTTTTCCATCAAACAATTCTTCTTTCTTAAATTGTGGCCTTTGTCATCCTGTCATCAAGGCTTCTGGGTCTCTCGCTGTCCACTCAGGCTCTGGGCTCTTTCCAGCCTGCCTTTGTCCCCTCACAAAGAGCCAGCCAAGGCCATCTTCTAGTCTGCAACAGAAATGCTTTTGCTTTCTGGGGTAATTACTCCTGCCACATCTGTGTTTACTTTAGAACCTGTGGCTAAGGTAATTAGCTGGCAGCTGGCTAAGCTTTAGATAATAATGTGCCTGACATTTTAGGTATCTCTTTTCTAGAAATCATTTTTTTTTTTTTACTTTATTTCACTTACACAGTCAACAGATAGGAATGGCAAATCGTCCCTCTGTGGAACACAATTAGGATTCATTTGCATCTGGAAGATTTGCTTTTTTAAATGTGGCTGGGTTCAGAATGACTGCTTTTAGGCACAGAGTGCTTTTTGATTGCAGTGTTTTTTTACTTATTCACTAAACATGTATTAGAACTCTATATACAGGACTTTGTGGCTAGGTGCTAGGGACACAAACACAAATCTGAAATCATGCCTTCTCAAAGACTTTGAAGTTTGAAGGGAGGTGCGCATCAAACAAAGAGGTGTCTCTGCAGATTGCTGTGGGGACATATATGGGGGCATGGGCATTCAGGAGGACACCCATAAGCAAAGGCTTGGAAAGAAAATACATGTGTTAGTATTAGTCAGGGTTCTCTAGAGGGGCAGAACTAATAGGAAAGATGTATATATAAAGAGGAGTTTATGAAGGAGCACTGACTCACACCATCACAAGGTGAGGTCCTACAATAGGCTGTCTGCAAGCTGAGGAGCCAGGCAGTCAGTCCAAATCCCAAAACTTAAAAGTAGGGAAGCCAACAGCCTTCAGTCTGTGGTGGAAGTTCCAAGAGTCCCAAAGCTGAAGAACTTGGACTCCAATGTTTGAGAGCAGGAAGCATCCAGCACAGGAGAAAGATAAAAGCCAGAAGACTAAGCCAGTCTAGTCTTCTCACATTCTTCCGCCTGCTTTGATTCTGGCTGCGCTGGCAGCTGATTAGATTGTGCCCACCCTGATTGAGGGTGAGTCTGCCTTTCCCAGTCCACTGACTCAAATGTTCATCTCCTTTGAAAACACCCTCACAGACACACCCAGGAACAATACGTTGCATCCTTCAGTCCAATCAAGTTGACACTCAATATTAACCATCATAATGTGTAAACACTTGGTGGACATATTGGCACAGAGAACTTCTCTAGACCAAGGAGTATAAACAAAAATGTGAAGGTTTTATATCCGTGACACAACATGATTAGTTGACAGTCAAAACCCAAGACAAGGATGAAGCAAGCAAGTTACCTAGGGCACAATATTTAAAGAGGTACTGCAAGTGCACCGTCCACCTGAAGACTGGTGACACCCACTTGGAGCAGCCTGAGATTTTAATTTAAGGAACGCCTCCTTAAATTTTGTACTATAAGCACCTCACTTGCCTCACCCTAGTCCTGGCCCTAATATGTATAAGGATTTGAGTGCTTCCACAGAGCCTATACACTGACGAGCAGTACTCCAAATATTTACTGTTTTATTCAAGCCTAGAGGTGACAACCACTAGTTCTGATATCTGCTCCTACAATAAAGTCATGCCTACCCTCATCTAGCCCAGTCAGGGGAGCTCACATTAGGCAAGTAGGACAAAAAAGAATTAAGCTTTTAAACATCCATGACCCTAGTCATTTGATATGCAGTGTCCTATAATCATCCATTATGTTCTTTATACTTTAAAAGCTACTTTTATCTAGATGTTCTAAATTAAGATTTTTGTGCGAAGAGGGTGATTTGGTGCCAAGATGTAAAACACAAAACAGTTAATAAAGCCCTTTATGTTTGTCATTAAAAATAAAGATTTTTGTAGTAAAGAGAATAAAAGAACATGTCTGCGAAGCAACTCCAAAAACAGAGGGGAGAGAGTTAATGACGAGTCGGCTGTTACTCAAATATATTGAGACATAATAATTATCTCAATGGCTTAAGCAGGGTAAATGTGCATGATAAAATCTTGTAAGATAAGATTACTGAAAGAGTAGAAATCACACAATTAGGTAATTGCAGAGTAAACCTGAATAGTGATAATAGCTGATGGGTAATGCTATAGGAGTGCTTCTGTACCACCTGATGGGATACAAATATAATATTTCATTTCTACTCTTCAGTTAATCGTATGTCATCATTGCCTCATGACAATCACGTGAGAAGTTCATAAGTTTTCCAGTTCACACCACTGAACATCAGTGATTTGCTAAGTGTAGCTATTATTCAAATTTGACACTATTCAAAATGTGTCAGTTTAAGTATGCATTAACATATTTGTATATATAGGATACTTTTTTTTCAGAAAATCTTAATAGCTCTGGGACTGTATTTGACTTACTGCTACAGAGTTTTACTGAGGCAGTCTTCACCCTTCTCCCATGCTCCCCGCACATCCTCAAACCCTGTGGTGGCTTCAGGCCCTATGTCCCCCACCCTCAGGACCCTGTGTTCCTGTCATAAATTAAATCTTGCTGGTGGAGCTGGCATCAATCTTGCTGACTATGGTACCCCAGCACGCAGCACCATGTCTGGCACATACAAATTCTTAATAAATATTTGTTGAGCAAATTATGCATTAATGATGATGCATATAAGCTATATCTGTGTGTGAAGGTCTGTCTATTCCAAACTCAACAACCAGGGTGGACCTTTAAAACATAAATGGGATCATGTTCTTTGTGAACAGAACTCTCCAAGTGCTTCACACCTCATCCAGAGTAAGCACTCAAGTCCTTGCAGTGGCCTACAAGCCCCGGCGCGACCCAGCTCCAGGGAACCCTCTGGCTCCATCTCCTAGTATGCTCTCCTTTTTGCTCTCCCTAATGTGACTTCCTTGATGCTATGTATTTTTTTTAATGTGCCAGGTATACTGCCTCATCGGGCACTTTGCTAGAATTCTTCCCTCTATCCACCTAGCATTCCCATGCCTCAGTCCGGAACCTCTCCAAGCCTTTGCTTAGAGCTCTCCTTCCCAGTGAGGCCTGCCTGCCACCCTATTTAACTCATAAGTCAGCCTTCCCCACTCCTCACGTTCCACATATGTGCTCTTCCTCCCCACCCCCCCTATAACCTTTATTTTTCTAAAATACTACATAATTTTCTTAATATCACTATTATAGTTTTGTTATGGCTCTTTCCCCACCAGAAGTTAAGCTCTTCAGGGCAAGGATTTTGTCAGGTTTTTTTTGTTTTTTTTTTTTTTTTTCCTGATCCATCCCATATACCTAGAACCATGCTTGAAATATAAGTATTTATTGATAAATGATTCAAAGATCATAGCTGAATAAGCACTACCAAATTTGATATAATTTATAATTTATAAGTCTACTTTCTCAACTTGCTTTATCACAACAACTTTTGGTGACAGGTGTTGTTCTTATTATCCTCATTTTTAGATGAATAAATTGGGCCTGAGAAGTTCAGTGGCTGGCTCTTTGGCCTAGATAGCACGAGTCTGTTGCTCAACCTCCATTTGCCCCTCCTTCTATTTGGAGATATTGGAAAACTGAAAGCCACATTTTTCAGACTCTCTTGCAATTTGTGTCAAATGCACATCTCACTGAGACTGAAAGGCGGAAGTGAGGTGGAGGCCATATTTCTGTCTCTTTGTTTCTGCTGGTCAGTATGACTGTGGAAATATGACCTATCTTTGTAGCAGTATTCCAATGTCCATTCTCCAGCTTTCTGGGTGTTCAGAAGCAATTTTGGAGCTAGTAGGAATAGTAACACTTTCTGATCTGGCTTCCGAAGCCCTGGATCACAGAGGTGATAGCCATCCTTCAACCTCCTGTGTATGAGAGGCACTTCAAGCTAGACAGCAGAAACAGCGGCGTCAAGGTCTTGATTCTGCATGGTTCTAGGGGTGGCCTGTGAGGTAGCAGCTCCTATTATCTCCCACAGTAGGTCAGTTCTGTTTTGTTCTAGGAATCAGAACTAGAGGCCAGTCTACAATATACTCCTTCAGCCCTTCCAACAATTTTGAAAGCCCCTTATCCATTAAAGTGAATACTCTACTTAAAATATTTAAAGTGGCTTCTGTTTCTGTTCTGAATGTGATGAATAAGGCTTCGGAACACACCATGTAAGCTGGATCCTGTTTCAAGTGCCATTCAATTGCCCTTTCAACAAGCTTTTTCCTGAGCTCCTTGGGTATTCTAGACTCAGGATGAGGTTCACAGCTACAAATGCAAATGCACAATAGTACATAATAACGATATTCCCTTGAGAGCAATCTCCGTTGCAGAATTCGGGGGAGTCTTGGTCCCTTTCAAATCCCTTGTAATTCCGGAGAGCTCCAGGGGCTGTCTCACATGTGCTGCCAATGTCACCTTCCATTTACCACTGGCAGCTTTTTCTCCCCATGACCAGTAGTAACCACATGACGGCAGCCTTGCTATTCCCAACACAGGCCCAAAATTGAAAAAGCACCAGGATGAAGCTGCAACATCCACTGCCATCCACCGGAAGTGGTTTCTCTCTCATTCCCACTTGCCAGAGAGGAGAAAATACTCCTCACTCTCACGCGTGCTGCACTCCAGAGTCATAAAGCAGCACTAAGAAAAGTAGAGGGAAAATAGCCGAGAGTCACGGAATCATCTGCCAATTGGTGGCTGTGGTACTCTAATAAATTAACTTAACCACTCTCTGCCTCAGTTTCCTGCATGAGCAGGAAAACAAAAACAAAGACATGTATTCTGCAGGGTGTTTTTGAGGATTAAGTGAGATGATATATTAGCTCAGTCGATTCAGGCTGCTATAACGAAATATCATAGACTGATATTTCAAAATATCATAAGTCACTTGTTGTGACTTAAATTTTTATTTCTCACAGTTCTGGAGGGAGCAAAATCCAAGATGAAGGTGTATGGAAATCCAATATCTGGTGAGAGCCTGCCTTCTGCTTGGCAAATAGCTGTCTTCTTGTCATATTCTCACAGGGCACAGAGCAGAGAGAGAGAACAAGCTCTTGTGTCTTTTCTCATAAAGGCACAAATGCTCTTCATAAAGGCTCCACCCTCATGAACTAATTGTCTCCCAAAGGTCCCTTCTCCCGATATGATCACATTAACTTTAACATATGAACTGGGGGAGGACACAAACATTCAGTTCATAGTACATATGTAAAATATTTGTCAAGTTGAATATACTTAGTAAATAATCATAGCTGACATTTAAATACTTATTAAATACCAAGTTATGTGATAGACATTTACTTATACTTAATTATAATCAAAACTATGGGATATTGTTATCTCCATTTTACAAGGTAGGAAAATGAATTACTGCTAATAATTACTACCATTATTATTATCATTTTTATACTATACTTTCATGATTTTCTCAGGAATTCAAAAAGAAACACTCAGATTTCTTACAACTTTCTTCATCCAA